>NW_025211600.1:4064-10747 GCF_004010195.1 Chiloscyllium plagiosum
TGCAGTCTGGGGTGAAGCTCAATCTTCATTCAGAGAGAGAGGAGCAGCAGCAACAGCTCATGGTCCAACTTCCGCATTCAGACAATGGGGGGGGGCTCTGATTGGCAGGAGGACCAAACAACCTTCCGGTCCTCCAGGGCGTCCCATTGGTCAATCTCCGCCCGGGGGACCCTTTGACCGCAACCCATTGTTCACGTCACAGCGCGGATAGTCCAATGTGTTTCAGAGTGAAATTCCCTCCCTCCCTCTGGGCAACATCTGGGAGCAAGGCAATGTCTCCCCCTTTGCATTCCTCATCCTGGGAGGGAGAGACAGGGAAAAGCTGTTCACTTGTAGCAACCGGAATGAATCCAGAGAGGAAGCAGGCTCTGCAAGGCTTGGCCCAGGTATGTGTATTGCTTAAAGACATTGACATGTTTTTAGATCTCTGCACTTGACATTTTTTTCTCTTGGCTAAAAGATGGCCTCTCTCATTTCGTTCACAACTATAAAGGGGACGGTTTTTTTCAGGTGAAAACCTTGTGAGCAGTTAATTATTATCATAATATAAGCACAATATATTAATCAATTTAATTAAGATATGTTATAAGTTCCTTATTCGTTGAAGTTTCTTTACAGTTGAATCCAGCCTTGTAAAACAAGACCATAGTCATTTATTTGCAATGATGCAGCTGATGTGTAGTGAAGGTGAAGTCCCAATGTGCTGCTGTCTCATTAGACAGAGATGACTGTTGGTGCTTTAACCTGAGGGTCAGTATGCGGCGTTGCAAACTAGCCATCCAGCCAATTCAGCTAACCAACTCTGTTGCTGTAGTGCAGCAGTAATAGTCACAGTAGGAGTCTATTTAGCAATTAGTCCACACTGGCTCTTACCCCAATAAACATTCTGCTGCACCCCCAAAATCCCCATACTTCTGTAAGTTTATTTTCTCCAGATGCCTGTACAATTTTGTTTTGACATCGTTGATTGTATGTGTGCTCTCACCCATGTGGAGGGAGTTCCACTAACTGTACATCTGGCCTGAGTCTCTAATGAACTAGTAATGTACTGTTTATAACGTTGATCAGTCGTCGTTAGTTGGCTGGATGGCTAGTTTGGAATGCAGAGTGATGCCAACTATTATCACAGCAGCTGAGGTTACCATGAACGACTCTGCTTATCAACCTCTCCCCTCAATCTAAGGTGTGGTGACCCTTAGATTAAATCAGCACCAGTCATTCGAGTCAGACAGGACAGAAACAGACCTTTCAGTCCAACCAGTCCATGCTGAACATAACCCCAAACTAAACCCACCTGCCTGCTCCAGGCCCATATCCCTCGAAATCTTTCCTGATCATGTACGTATCCAAATGTCTTTTCAGCGTTGTATACACCTGCATCCACCACTTCCTCTGGAAGTTCATTCCATACACAAAACACCCTCTGTGTAAAAAAAAACAAATTGCCCCTCATGTCTTTTATTTTAAATCTCTCTCCTCTCTCTTTAAAATTGTGCCCCCTAGTCTTGAAATCCCCCATCCTAGGGAAAAGACAACTAACATTACCCTATCTATACCTCTCATGATTTTATAAACCTCTATAAAGTCGCTTCTCAACCTCCTGCATTCCAGTGAAAAGAAGTCCCAACCTCTGGTCTGACGAGACTATGGCGACTTTAATCGGTTTTATTTAGTCCAGTAATTGTAAATAAATATTTCTTTGTCTTAGTAATCAGAATGAAGACTTTCAGATCGAGTCCTGGTGAGCATTAATTCGGCATTTTCAGGCGGATTAGTTACAGAAGGGAAAGAATAGAGGGAGACTGCGTGGGATGGAGATCTACAACGTTATGTAAACAAGAGATGAGAAAAATGTTCCACAGAAACTGGAAATGTCTGTTCTGAATTTCTGTCATGGACTGACCGTGATTTTGCAAACTCCCTTTCACAGAATTTGCAAACAGAATTCTCGAGCCAGTTTAAAAGTCTGACCGCGTCTTGATTCACCAGGGCTGGGGCTGAATTACGGGGAGGTATTTGTCTCTGTTCGGCGGAATCCATGAATCCACGCAGAAGTGGGAAGGACGAGGAGGGATTCCAGATCCCGCATCAGCACGTCCCCACGGGGGAGAGGCCGTTCACCTGCTCCGAGTGCGGGAAGGGCTTTCTTCAGTCATCCGACCTGTGGAACCACCAGCGGGTCCACACGGGGGAGAGGCCGTTCACCTGCTCCGAGTGCGGGAAAGGGTACACTCGGTCGTCCTACCTGAGGAATCACCAGCGGGTCCACACCGGGGAGCGGCCGTTCACCTGCTCCGAGTGCGGCAAGGGCTTCAATCACTCGTCCCACCTCTGGGACCACCAGCGGGTCCACACCGGGGAGAGGCCGTTCACCTGCTCAGAGTGCGGGAAGAGCTTCATCCAGGCCTCTCACCTGCTGACCCACAAGCGGGTCCACACCGGGGAGCGGCCGTTCACCTGCTCGGTGTGCGGCAAGGGCTTCCTGCAGTCCTGTCACCTGGTGGCGCACCAGGGTGCCCACACCGGGGAGAGGCCGTTCTCCTGCCCGCGGTGCGGGAAGCGGTTCACCCATTCGTCCAGCCTGCTGAGGCACCAGCGGGTTCACAAGTGAGGGCAGGCGGCTGTGAATCAGGCCCCGGTCTCCGTTCTCACAGCGGGGGAGGATGCTGGCGTTACCGGCTGCTGGACTGGCCGCTCTCGATGACGCTGTCTGCGCCTTTTACTTCTTGTGGCTCGTTGGCGGCAGGGTGTGTGTGTGGGGGTGGGGGGGGGGGGGGAGACGCTGGCTAGGCTGGCATTCACTGCCCATCCCTCGTTGCCCAAAGGGCACTCAAGGCTCTTTGAGTCACACAGTTTCCTAAAAGGCACCGTGGCGGGGCGGCAGTTCAGGGGTTAGCACGGCTGCCTCAAGGGCGCCAGGGACCCGGGTTCGACTCCAGCCATGGGGCGACTGCCTGTGTGGCATTCACACATTCTCCCCGTGTCTGTGTGGGTTTCCTCCGGGTGCTCCAGTTTCCTCCCACAATCCAAAGATGTGCAGGTTCGGGTGGATTGGCCATGCTAAATTACCCATAGTGCCCAGGGATGTGCAGGTTAGGGTGGATGGGCCGTGCTAAATTACCCATAGTGCCCAGGGATGTGTAGGGTAAGGTGCATTAGTCGGGGGTAATGTAGGGGAATGGATCTGGGTGGGTTCAGTGTGGACTTGTTGAGCCGAAGGGCCTGTTTCCGCACTGTTCGGACAAAATGTAGGGAATCAATTAGTGAACCAGATGAGCTTTTCCGATGATGGATTCACGCTCATCATTAGACTCTTCAATCCAGATACTTATTCAGTTCAGATTCTACCATCTGCCTGTGGCTGGATTCGAACCCAGGTCCCCACAACATTGCCATTGTTGGGTGGGGATCTGGATTAACAGTTCTGCAATAGTACTACTGCACAATCCCACTGAAACAAGCCGCAGAAGCTAAGGAAGGAGATTTATTGTATCCTAGGGAGCCACTGGTATTAATTCCACCTCTGCAGGAGATTGAAAACGAATACTTTTGTAATTGTAAGGCTCAGTGATTAACACCGCTGCCTCAAAGTGCCAGGGACCCAAGTTCAATTCCAGCCTCGGGTGACTGTCTGTGTGGAGTTTGCACATTATTCCCCCCGCGTGGTTTTCCTCCGGGTGTTCTAGTTTCTTCCCACAATCTAACAATGTGCAGGTTAGAGTGAATTGGCCATGCTAAGTTACCCATATTGCCTAGGGATGTGCAGGTTAGGGTGGATTGGCCGTGCTAAATTACCCATAGTGCCCAGGGATGTGCAGGTTAGGGTGGATTAGCCGTGCTAAATTACCCATAGTGCCCAGGGATGTGCAGGTTAGGGTGGATTAGCCGTGCTAAATTACCCATAGTGCCCAAGGATGTGCAGGTTAGGGTGGATTGGCCATGCTAAATTACCCATAGTGCCTAGGGATGTGCAGGTTAGGGTGGATTGGCCATTGCTAAATTACCCATAGTGCCTAGGGATGTGCAGGTTAGGGTGGATTGGCCGTGCTAAATTATCCATAGTGCCCAGGGATATGCAGGTTAGGGTGGATTGGCCGTGCTAAATTACCCATAGTGCCCAGGGAGATGCAGGTTTGGGTGGATTGACTATGCTGAATTAGCCATAGTGCTTGGGATGTGCAGGTTAGGTCTATTAATTGGGTCTACAGCAGGAGGCCAGGTCAGTTGGCATTAGGGCAGCAGGATTGTGAGACCACCTCCGTGTTGTGTAGACCCTATGAAGGGAGGCAGGATAAGCTTGAGTTGATTCCTTTAGATCAGGAGAAGGTTTGTGGGAACCTAATCGAGGTGTCCGGGACTGTGAGGGGACTGAACAAGAGGCAGTTGTTTCATTCGGTCAAAGGGTCAATGGAAAGGGGTGGGGTGGGGTGTGGGGGTCATCGTTTTCAAGTGAAAGGAAGGAGGTTGAGGGGGGATTTGTGGACAATTTGTTTCACCTGGAGGGGTGGGGATCTGGTGAGGGGAACCTCACCATCTTTTCAAAAAAAAAAGTACTTGAAGTCAAGAGAGTGGCGCTGGGAAAGCACAGCAGGTCAGGCAGCATCCGAGGAGCAGGAAAATCGATGCTTCGGGCAAGTGCCCTTCATCAGGAAATAATGAAAAGCTTAAGCCTGAAATGTTGATTTTCCTGCTCCTTGGATGCTGCCTGACCTGCTGCGCTTTTCCAGCACCACACTCTCGTCTCTGATCTCCAGCATCTGCTGCCCTCACTTTCTCCCGAAGTGACATAACATTCATGAGGGGCATGGCTAGATTAAATAGACACAGTCTTTTCCCTGGGCTTGGGAGTCCAGAACTAGAGGGGCCTAGGTTTAGGGTGAGAGGGTAAAGATTTTAAAGGGACCTGAGGGGTAACTGTTTCACGCAGAGGGTGGTACGTGGTACGGAATGAGCTGCCGGAGGATGTGGTGGAGGCTGGTACAATTACAGCATTTAAAAAGCATCTGGATGGGTATTTGTATAGGAAGGGTTTGGAGGTCGAATAAAGGGCTGAATTAGTCTAATTTGCGTTGACAGGATGGGGGCATCACTGGCTGGCCCAGCACTTATACCCCTGTTCCTAATCGCCCAATGGGCAGTGAAAACTCAACCACGTTGGCTGAGAGTCTGGAGTCACGTGTTGTCCAGACCAGGTAAGACCGTACGGCATAGGAGTGGTAGTAAAGCCATTCGGCCCTTCGAGTGGCACTCCGCCATTCAATCCTGGCTGATGGGCATTTCAACGCCACTTACCCGCACTCTCCCCGTATCCCTTAATTCCCTGCGAGATCAAGAATTTGTCAATCTCTACATCCCGGCCTCCACTGCGCTCCGTGGCAATGAACTCCACAGGTCCGCCACTCTCTGGCTAAAGAAATGTCTCCTCATTTCCATTCTAAGTTGACCCCCTCTAATTCTAAGGCTGTGCCCACGGGTCCTAGTCTCCCCGCCTAATGGAAACAACTTCCCAGCGTCCACCCTTTCTAAGCCATGCATTATCTTGTACGTTACTGTTAGATCTCCCCTCAACCTTCTAAACTCGAATGAATACAATCCCAGGATCCTCAGCCGTTCATCGTATATTGGGCCTACCATTCCAGGGATCATCCGTGTGAATCTCAGCTGGACATCTCCAGTGCCAGTATGTCCTTCCCAGAATTGGACCAGTATTCCAAATGGGGCCTAACTAGAGCCTTATAAAGTCATCATCACTGCTTTTACATTCCAACCCTCTTGAGATAAATGACAACATTACATTCGCTTTCTTAACCACGGACTCAACCTGCAAGCCAACCTTTCGAGAATCCCGGGCTAGCACTCCCAGATTCCTTTGTACTTTGGGTTTATGAATTTTCCCACCCGTTTAGAAAATAGTCCATGCCTGTATTCCTCTTTCCAAAGTGCAAGACTTCGGTAAGGACAGCAGGTTCATGCCCTGAAGGGCAATAGCAAACCAGGTGGGGCTTTTCCCACAACAATTCGTGGTCACTTGACTCGTAATTCCAGACTACACCCCCCCCCCCCCCCCACTCCCCCCCACTTCTTGAATTCAAATTCTACCAGGCAGGATTAGAACACAGCTCCCGAGAATATTATTGATGGGGGTTCCTCCGGACATTCAGTCCAGCGACAATACCACTAGACCATCGGCTCTCCAGTCAGCCAGCGACCGGGATGAGCTCCTTTGACCACGTTGCAGTGTCCCCCCCTCTAATGCTGTGTACCGTTTCATTTCTCTCTGCACACACATGGCCTGAGCCTCCACTTTTTTTTTTCCCAAACGAAAGAGTCAAGTCCTCCCCCAACGTCACCCCATCGGTCAGCCCCTCCTGGAATGTGGACAGGTTAAGCCCAGAGCAAAGGTGTGATCACAGAATCCCTACAGCCTTCGGCCCAACAAGTCCACACCGACCCTTCGAAGTGTGCCCCACCCAAACCCATTCCCTATTACTCTACATTTACCTCTGACTAATTAGATTAGATTACTTACAGTGTGGAAACAGGCCCTTCGGCCCAACAAGTCCACACCGACCCGCCGAAGCGTAACCCACCCATACCCCTACATTTACCCCTTTACCTAACACTACGGGCAATTTAGCATGGCCAATTCACCTGACTTGCACATCTTTGGACTGTGGGAGGAA
>NW_025211600.1:11209-21089 GCF_004010195.1 Chiloscyllium plagiosum
AACCCACGCAGACACGGGGAGAACGTGCAAACTCCACACAGTCAGTCGCCTGAGTCGGGAATTGAACCCGGGTCTCTGGCGCTGCGAGGCAGCAGTGCTAACCACTGTGCCACCATGCCGCCCACCATGCACCTAACCTACACATTCCTGGGCACTATGGGTAATTTAGCATGGCCAATCCATCCTAACCTACACATCCCTAGGCACTATGGGTAATTTAGCATAGCCAATCCACCCTAACCTGCACATCCCTGGGCACTATGGGGTGGATTGGCCATGCTAAATTACCCATAGTGCCCAGGGATGTGCAGGTTAGGGTGGATTGGCCATGCTAAATTACCCAACCTGCATGTCCCTGGGCACTATGAGTAATTTAGCACGGCCAATCCACCCTAACCTGCACATCTTTTGGATTGTGAGGGGGAAGCAGAGCACCCGGATGAAACCCATAAATTACCCAACCTGCATGTCCCTGGGCACTGAGTAATTTAGCACGGCCAATCCACCCTAACCTACACATCTTTTGGATTGTGAGGGGGAAGCAGAGCACCCGGATGAAACCCACACAGACATTGGCTTGGGGGAGGTGTGAGAATGTGCAAACTCCACACAGACGGGTCACCTGAGGGTGGGATCAAACCTGGGTCCGTGGCGCTGTGAGGCAGCGGTGCTAACCACTGAGCCACCATGCTGCCCCAAAACTCTCTCTGCCGTTTTCTCTGAAAGGGAAGGTTAAAGTTTCCCCTGACTTGTGACCCAAATCAAAACTCTAGCGACTCTCTGGGGGAAAAATGAAAGCAACGAATAGATGAACAAGCCAGCAGAAAAAAATAGCTTCTCTGGACTCTGCTTCCACCCCCACCAACCAACCACTATCTGGGTAGGGACAACAAGGGGTTCAAATGCAGAATGAACCCATCTTGATAAAATAACAGCCCCCGGGGGGAGGTCAGAAGTTGAACCAAAGGGAAAATGAAGACAGCTCGCCAACCCGGAAACCAACGCAACACCAAAAGGCCAAGTGGGAATGTTTGCAACAGAAGCTGAGCGATTTACTGAAAGGAAGTGTTATTGTTGAGGTATAATACAAGGCCCTACAGCATCCATCGGTCACGAAAGACCTTGACCGTACTGGTGAGAGCCGTATGGTACCCTGCCCCCACCTCGGTGATACCCATAGTGTCCATGGATGTGCAGGTTAGGTGCATTAGTCAGGGGTAAATGTAGAATAAGAGGGTAGGCATAAGAGCTTTGACAAAGGGTCAGTTAGACTCAACGTCAG
The DNA here is from genome assembly GCF_004010195.1 of Chiloscyllium plagiosum. Classification (NCBI taxonomy): domain Eukaryota; kingdom Metazoa; phylum Chordata; class Chondrichthyes; order Orectolobiformes; family Hemiscylliidae; genus Chiloscyllium; species Chiloscyllium plagiosum. Next base: position 12,492 of record NW_025211600.1, read on the forward strand.
CTCTTTTCTCTCCTTACAGATGCTGCCAGACCTGCTGAGATTTTCCAGCATTTTCTCTTTGGTTTCAGATTCCAGCATCGGCAATAATTTGCTTTTATAAAGTAATGGGTTTGGGTGGGGTACACTTTGGGGGGTTGGCATGGATTTGTTGGGCCAAAGGGCCTGTTTCCACACTGTCGGGATTCTGTGATCACACCTATGCACTGGGCTTAACCTGTCTGCATCCAGGGGGGCCTGACCGATGGGGGCGATGCAGGGGGAGGACTTGACTATTTCATTTGGGCGGGGGGGAAAGAAAGAATGGACACTCGCGCCATGTGTGTGCACAGAGGAATGAAACGGCAGATGTAACCATCAAAGTCATGGGGGTGGGGTGGATGGCCCGTTCCTCAGCCAATTCATGTTCATGGCCATTGGACCAAGCCTCCATCATCATCCTAGGCAAACCTATCAGAGGTTTCCACTTAAGCTGAGCTTGCGAATCCTTTCACAGAGTGATAGCTCAGTTAGGAAAGCGATAGGTTCAAGGTGAGAAGCGGAAAGATTTAAAAGGGACCTAAGGGGCAACACTGAAAGAGACCTTTCAGTCCAACTCATTTATGCCAACCAGATATCCTAACTTAATCTAGTCCCATTTGCCAGAACTTGGCCCATATCCCTCTAAACCCTTCCTATTCACATACCCATTCAGCTGCCTTTTAAATGCTGTCATTGTACCAACCTCCACCACTTCCTCTGGCAGCTCATTCCATACACGCACCACCCTCTGCGTGAAAAGGTTGCCACTAAGGTCCCTTTGAAATCTTTCCCTTCCCACCCTCTAGTTCTGGACTCCCCCCATCCTGGGGAGAAAGGCTTTGTCTATATTTCCTATCCATGCCCCTCATGATTTTATAAACCTCAATAAGGTCGCCCCCTCAGCGTCCGACGCTCCAGGGAAAACTGGGCCCTTGACAGTCAATGCCTTTACTATGAATACCCAAGGGGTTACCATTGACCAGAATCTCCAATGGACTGGCCCATGTAAATACAGTGGCTGCAAGAGTGGATCAGACACAAGAGATCTTGCAGCGAGTCACTCCCCTCCTGACTTCTCAAAGCTCTGTCCCATCATCAACAAGGCACAAGTCAGGAGAGGGAGGGAATACTCCCCACTTGCCCTGGATGGGGGGCAGCTCTGACAACACTCGAGAAGCTCGACACCGCCCAGGGACAAAGCAGAACTCACCCCCTCCCCGTGCAGCTCGATTGGCACCACATCCACAAACCCCCACTCCCTCCACCGAAGTTCAGTCGCAGCTGTGTGTACCGTGCACTGCAGAAACTCATCAATGGTGCTTAGACAGCGCCTTGCAACTCCGTGACCACTCCCTGCATCGAGAGCAGTGGGTCTGAGGGAGCACACTGCCAGGTCCCCCCCCGGGTCATTCCCCATCCCGATTCGGAAGCCTTCATTGATGCCGGGGCAGATTTATCAAAGATCCTCAGACAGCATCTTCCAAGCCCATGACCATTTCCATTTAGAAGGACAGGGACAGCAGATACACGGGAACACCCCCCCCCCCCCCCCCCCCCCCCTCCGGGCCCGGGCCCCCCCACATCCCCGTTCGGACTCAGAAACATATATCCCCTTTCCTTCAGTGTCGCTGGGTCAGAATCCTGGAATTCATCTCCTTGAGGGACGTTGTGAGTCTACCTACGGCACGTGTTCAAGAAGGCAGCTCACCCCCATCTTTTCAAGGGGGGGGGGCAGTTAGGGACAGAGCAATAGATATTGGCCAGTGATGCTGCATCTGGTGAATGAAAAATAAATAAAAAACACGATCGGTGCTTGGTGTAAATGATCTGTGAGCTCAGAGCTTTGTGTATGAATGAGCCCGGAACCCTTTTAAGTAGCAAGTGATTTCAATTTCATAAACTGCAGTAGCACAGCTTTGATGGTTACACCACATTAAGGATCAGAGTCCTGATGAAGGGCTTTTGCCCGAAACGTTGATTTTCCTGCTCCTCCGATGCTGCCTGACCTGCTGTGCTTTACCAGCAGCACTCTAATCTAGATAGTAAGGATTAGTATCTTGCAAACACACAGGTGTGAGTTACTCCAGTAAAGACGATAGGGTCACTAAAGGATTGACTGCAGGTCGCAATAAATTATTCTGATAAAGGCTAAGCCCAGCTCAGTTCATGTTGCACACCCGCGGATTGCAGTGAAAGTGTGGGCTATCTGAATTGATGCGTCCTGAGGGATTATGCAGTCGTATCATCCTGTGGTTGGAACCTTCTGTACAGGTTGAGATCTCGGCACAAAGTGGGCTACTCTGCACAAAGTGGGCTACTCTGCACAAAGGGGCAGGCACAGCAAGTCAGTGGTTAGCACGGCTGCCTCACAGCACCAGGGTCCCAGGTTCGGTTCCAGCCTCGGGTGACTGACTGTGTGGAGTTTACACATTCTCCCCGTGTCTGCGTGGGTTTCCTCCGGGTGCTCCGGTTTCCTCCCACAGTCACAAAGGTTATGTGAATTGACCATGCTAAATAGCCCGTCGTGTTAGATGCATTAGCCAGAGGGAAATGGGTCTGGGTGGGTTACTCTTCGGAGGGTCGGTGTGGACTGGTTGGGCCGAAGGGCCAGTTTCCACACTGTAGGGAATCTAATCTAACCTACTCCTTGTCAGATTTCTGTACAGTTTCAAACTGGCTGCTATCCGAAACAGTCACCTCTTGCTTCAGTACTGAGTATTGGGTTAGAATTTGAATCAGCTTTATCGTCACGTACTCAAACAAAAAGTTTACAATTTGCCACTTGCGGCAACATCTTTGGTACAAAGGGTCCCTAGGCAACGATTCGTAAGGACCAAGTCTTAGGGTATATTTTTGTTTTCAAAAATGAAGAAATACAATTTATGTGGCTCGTTGGTCTAGGGGTATGATCCTTGTTGGGGTGGCACGGTGGCTCAGTGGTTAGCACTGCTGCCTCACAGCGCCAGGGACCCGGGTTCAATTCCAGCCTCGAGCGTCTGTCTGTGTGGAGTTTGCACGTTCTCACCGTGTCTGCGTGGGTTTCCTCTGGGTGCTCCGGTTTCCTCCCACAGTCCAAAGATGTGCAGGTCAATGAATTGGCCGTGCTAAATTGCCCGTAGTGTTAGGTGCATTAGTTAGAGGGAAGCGGGTCTGGGTGGGTTACTCTTCGGAGGGTTGGTGTGGACTTATTGGGCTGAAGGGCCTGTTTCCACACTGTGCAGCTTATGGTGGATTGGCCATGCTAAATTACCCATAGTGCCCAGGGATGTGTAGGTTAGGGTGGATGAGCAGTGCTAAATTACCCATAGTTCCCAGGGATGTGTAGTTTAGGGTGGATTGGCCATGCTAAATTACCCATAGTGCCTAGGGATGTGTTGGTTAGGGGGGATTGGCTGTGCTACATTACCCATAGTGCCCAGGGATGTGTAGGTTAGGGTGGATTGGCCGTGCTAAATTACCCATAGTGCCCAGGGATGTGAAGGTTCGGGGAATTGGCCATGCTAAATTACCCATAGTCTCCAGGGATGTGCAGGTTAGGGTGGTTTGGCCGTGCTAATTTACCCATAGTGTCTGGGGATGTGCAGTTTAGGGTGGATTGGCCATGCTAAATTGCTCACAGTATTGAGGGATGTGTAGGGGTCAGATGCATTAGTCAGGGGCAACTGTGGAGTAATAGGGTAGGGGAATGGGCCTGGGTGGGTTATGCTTCAGAGGGTCAGTGTAGACTTGTTGGGCCGAAGGGCCTGTTTCCACACCGTAGATTAGATTCGATTCTCTCCAGTGTGGAAATAAGCCTTTCGGTCCAACAAGTCCACACGGCGACCCTCCGAAGAGCAACCCACCCTCCTCTGACTAAGCACCTAGCACTATGGGTAATTTAGCATGGCCAATTCATCTGGCCTGCACATCTTTGGACTGTGGGAGGAAACCGGAGCACCCAGAGGAAACCCAAGCAGACACGGGGAGAATGTGCAAACTCCATACACACAGTCGTCCGAGGCGGGAATTGAACCTGGGACCCTGGTGCTGTGAGGCAGCAGTGCTAACCACTGAGCCACTAGGGGGATTCTATGATATGAGGTTATCCACTTTGGTGGCAAAACAGGAAGGCAGATTATGACCTGAACGGTGGCGGGTTAAGAGAAGGTGAGGTGCAACGAGAGCTGGGAGTCACAGTGGGACAGTCGCTGAGGGTTGGCGTGCAGCTACAGCAGGCAGTGAGGAAAGCTAGTGGCTCATAGTGAGAGGGTTTGAGTATCTGGGTCAGGATGCCTTCACTGCCGTTATACAGAGCCTTGCTGAGGCCACACCTTGAGTACTGTGTGCAGGGTGGGTCTCCGCGTAAGGGGAATGATATCCTCGCTAATGAGGGAGTGATTCCCTGGGATGGCAGGGATGACATATCGAGAAAGATTGGATCGACTGGGCTTGTACTGACTGGAATTCAGAAGAATGGGGCGGGGGGATGGAATCTCATAGACACACACAAAATCCTGCTGGGAACAGGACAGGCTAGATGCGGGAAGAATGTTCCTGATGTTGGGGGAGGAGGGGGGTTGAAGTTCTGAACGAGGGGTGACGGTTTAAGAATAAAGGGGTAAGCCACTCGGGACTGAGCTGAGGAAGAATTACTTCATTCAGACGGCTGGAAACCTGTGGATTTCGATGATATAAAAACACGATGGAGGGGGATGGAGAGAAAGCAGGAATGGGCTTACTGAGATTGGTCAGTCATGATCATATTGAATGGAGTGTTTTTGTATAATCGCATCTGACGGTTCTGAAACCATATGGGATGGAACAGCACTGAACCCCGCGGTACCCCACTCATCGCTGCCCACCCCTCTGATTCCAGGTTAGATGTTACTTAAGTCTTCAAGACCACGATACCGCAGGATGAATGGGCCATTTGGAATAACACCAACAAGAAAAGAGCCCTTTAACCGAGCACGATTTAACTTCAATTCAAAACAATGGGCTGACACACCACTCCCATCAATATTCAGCAGTAATGCAGTCTTATTCATTTATGCAAAAGTGGAATCCTTTAATAACCACCCTGGAGCGTTATAGCGACTTTCTCAAGGGACACAACCTTGCTCTCAATTCTCTCCTCCCTGAATATAGGGATGAGATCAGAATCCTCTGTTCGACCAAAGCCTGGAGTGACACTTGACTCATCGTCTGAAGTCTGGATCAGAGTGGTGCTGGAAAAGCACAGCAGGTCGGGCAGCATCTAAGGAGCAGGAAAATCGATGTTTCAGACAAAAGCCCTTCAGGAATAGAGGCAGGGAGCCTGCAGAGTGGAGAGATAAATGAGAGGAGGGTGGGGAGAAAGTAGCATAGAGTACAATAGGTGAGTGGGGGTGGGGATGGAGGTGATAGGTCAGAGGGGAGGGTGGGGGAGGGTAGCAATGAGTACCTGAAGTATTAACTCCTTCTTTGACATCATTGAAAGCTTTTGTCGAGCCAGCTGAACGTTTCAGGTTTGTTTCTCCCTTTCCAACACCCTGTCTCTCCCCTTCATAGATAGCATACTGAAAACATTTCCTGATGAAGGGCTTATGCCCGAAATGTCAACTCTCCTGCTCCTCGGATGCTGCCTGACCGGCTGTGCTTTTCCAGCACCACAGTCTTGACACTGGGTGCGATGGCCTGGTACGCTGACTGCTCTGTCTGGGACCATAAGTAACTACAGAAGGTTGTGTGCACAGCACAGTCCAATATGGAAACCAACCTTCCATCCATGGGATCCATCTACACTCCTTGCTGCCACAGACATCCTACCAACATAGTGGCACGGTGGCTCAGTGGTTAGCACTGCTGCCTCACAGCACCAGGGTCCCAAGTTCGATTCCAGCCTCTGGCGACTGTCTGTGAGGAGTTTGCACATTCTCCCCGTGTCTGTGTGGGTTTCCTCCGGGTGCTCTGCTTTCCTCCCACAGTCCAAAGATGTGCAGGTTAGGTGAATTGGCCATGCTAAATTGCCCATAGTGTTAGGTGCATTAGTCAGAGAGAAACGGGTCTCCGCCCATGAGGACAGTTCTACCACAGAACACACCAGATGGCCTCCTTCTTCAAAGACCATAATTTCCCCTCCCACGTGGTTAAAGATGCCCTCCAAGAACATCTTCTCCTCCCCACCCCTCTCTGCCTTCCACAAGGACAGTTCCCTTTGCCAATTCTTGGTTTGCGCCAACAACCCCTCCATCCCCGAAAGCCCAGTACCTTCCCCTGCAACCATAAAAGATGCAAAATCTGCCGACACACCACCCACCTCACCTCCATCCAGGGTTCCAAACTGTTCTTCCAGGTGAGACAGATGTCAACCTGCCTGTTTTCCAACCTAGTTTACTGCATCCGGTGCTCCTGACGTGGTCTTCTCTACATCAGGGTATTCGAATGTAAACTCAGGGCCCGTTTTGCCGAGCATTTCAGTCTGGACTCCAAGGGCCGACCTGACTCCCCCCAGACACCACCCATTTTAATTCCCCTTCCCATTCCCTCTCTGACATGACCATCCTCAGCCTCCTCCATTGCCACAGTGAGTCAGAGCGCAAATTGGAGGAATGACACCTCATCTTCTGCCTGGACAGCTAACAGCCCAGAGGACTCAACACTGAGTTCTCCGATTTCAAATAACTTCCCTTCCCATTCCCCTACTCCCTTCTATTCCTCTGATCGACCCTTCCAGCTATCAACCAGATTCATTCCTTCCATTGACCAACCAGGTTGTACCCTCTACCTGTGTTCACCTATCCCTACATCACCATCCTGCACCCCTCCCCTTTATCTGCAGCTCCTCCTCCACCCACTCTCAGTCCTGAAGAAGCGATACACCCGAAACTTTCCCTTCTCCAACCTCCTGATGCTGCCTGGCTTGCTGCGTTCTTCCAGCCTCCTGCATGTCTACCTTGATCTCAATGTCCCATTCCACATTTCTCCCATAGCCCTTGACGCCTTGAACTTTAGGCTTGGGTTCCAGATTATAGTCCAGTGACATTACCGCAGCACTACCTCTTCCCAGGATAAAAGATGACCAGCCTCCTCTGGATAAAGGTCAGTGAGGGTAACACAGAGATTCTGAGTCTGTCTCCGATCTAGTGCTATGGAAGCAGCGACAGAGAGAGACAGTGGCAACTGGATGCAAACGGATTTGATGCCAGCATCAAAGGAAGGAGCTGGTGTCCGTAATGAAGGGGAATGAAATGCAGCAGCGTGTGTGTGTCCCTGAGGGGGTGCATTGATGCTGGTCCCTACTTGAAAACGCGCCTGGTCTATCCTGTTGTCCTTTCAAACAAGACTAGGACAGTCTACAGCAAGACCTTGTGCTGGGGTTCCAGGGGAGGGCTGCACGACTGCGCATGCTTTGGAAGGAGGTGGGTTGTTGAGGGACTTCACAAAGAGCCCGTGACCTCACCGCACGCATGCGCGGACACTGCTTCCCATGTTTCGACCGGCAGGTCCTGCACACGCGCGGTCTGCTTATATTATTCTGTTCCCCCCCCTTTGGTTTAGGCTATAAAAGTTTGACAATGTGGCTTCTTATATAGTCCTGTTGGGTAGCTCGGCCCCGGTTTCCATGAAGAGTGGCGAAACATCGCTGCTCCGTCTCAGATTGAAGTTGGCAATGGCAGATCGATTACCCAGCGGCCACAGCGCTGGTGAAAGCCCCCTATGAATGACCGAATGAGGAGGCCAGTGCGCGAGCGCAGGATCAACGTGCCCCGGCGCAGTGTGCATGCGCAGTCTCAGTGAGTCCGGGACTCAGTCTCAGGGCTCCGTCCTGTTCCTGTTTGAGTTGGTCTTCAGTCCCATGTGGCCAAGGCAGGAAGAGCTGAGTGTGGGCCTGTGAATCAGCGTCAGTCAGACCCTTCAGGAGAATGGGGAGAGGCACTGCAAGAGTGAGAGTGGGGGACGAGTGTGCGCGGTGAAGTCTTTGCAACTTTTCGGGAAGTAAAAGAGGAAGCAGATGTGACCAAAATGGAATTGCCTGTTCTGAACTTCTATCCTGTGTTGCATTCCCCATCCATTCTCTCCAACTTTTCCTTCTCTGCCTAACTTCTAACCTTTTTTTCTTTGGACGTTTCAGTTAGTAAGTTTGCAGATGACACCAAAATTGGAGGTGTGGTGGACAGCGAAGAGGGTTACCTCAGATTACAACAGGATCTGGACCAGATGGGCCAATGGGCTGAGAAGTGGCAGATAGAGTTTAATTCCGATAAATGCGAGGTGCTGCATTTTGGGAAAGCAAATCTTAGCAGGACTTAATGGTAAGGTCCTAGGGAGTGTTGCTGAACAAAGAGACCTTGGAGTGCAGGTTTATAGCTCCTTGACAGTGGAGTCGCAGGTAGATAGGATAGTGAAGAAGGCGTTTGGTATGCTTTCCTTTATTGGTCAGAGTATTGAGTACAGGAGTTGGGAGGTCATGTTGCAGCTGTACAGGACATTGGTTAGGCCACTGTTGGAATATTGGCATGCAATTCTGGTCTGCGTCCTATCAGAAAGATGTTGTGAAACTTGAAAGAGTTCAGAAAAGATTTACAAGGATGTTGCCAGGGTTGGAGGATTTGAGCTACA
>NW_025211600.1:23238-24000 GCF_004010195.1 Chiloscyllium plagiosum
CCAGACCCATTTCTCTCTGACAATGCACCTAACACTACGGGCAATTGAGCATGGCCAATCCACCTGACCTGCACATCTTTGGACTGTGGGAGGAAACCGGAGCACCCGGAGGAAACCCATGCAGACATGGGGAGAACGTGCAAACTCCACATAGACAGTTGCCCCGAGGCTGGAATCGAACCTGTGACGCAGCAGTGCTAACCACTGAACCACTGTGCCACCCCAATTACTGGGGATATTGTCTGTGAAAATGGAAGAATACTACTAAGGAAGAGGTAGGACATTTACAAACACCTAATGCAATCAAATAGAGTCAACACATTGTTATGAAAGGAAAATTACAATCGTAAAATTTGCTAGAGTCCTTTGAGGATGTAACAAGCATAGTCAATAAAAGGGACTGGTAGATGTAGTCTATCTGGATATCCAGAGGGCATTCAGTCGCCTCAAGATTAATTGTACAAGGTAGCAGCTCACACTATTAGGGGTAATGTGTTAGCTAACATGCGGAAGGCAGCAAGGTGGTATTAATGGATCTTTTTCAGGTTGGAAGAGTGTGAAAAGGATTTGTCCTAGGCCCTTAATTACTTACTATCTATATATTAACGGTTCGGAGGAAGGGGCAGTGTGTAAGTTTGTTGATAGCGCTCAAATATGTGGGAGGGCATGTATGATGAGAACGTAAGGATATAAGGGATATGGATAGATTGAATTAACTTAACAAGTGGAGTTTAATGTGTCAATGTAAGATCATTTCTCCAT
>NW_025211601.1:0-1323 GCF_004010195.1 Chiloscyllium plagiosum
CCTCCGGGTGCTCCGGTTTCCTCCCACAGTCCAAAAGATGTGCAGGGTCAGGTGAATTGGCCATGCTAAATTGCCCGTAGTGTTAGGTAAGGGGTAAATGTAGGGGTATGGGTGGGTTTCGCTTCGGCGGGTCGGTGTGGACTTGTTGGGCCGAAGGGCCTGTTTCCACACTGTAATGTAATGTAATCTAATCTAATCTAAAAAAACTCAGTTGAAGAGCAAAGGTCCAAACAGCAACTTTCTGTGCTGTAGCTACTCTGTGATCCTGTGAAGTTAGATTAGATTAGCTACAGTGTGGAAACAGGCCCTTCGGCCCAACAAGTCCACACCAAAGAGCAACCCACCCAGACCAATTCCCCCACATTAACCCCTGCACCTAACACTATGGACAATTTAGCATGGCCAATTCACCTAACCTGCACATCTTTGGACTGCGGGAGGAAACTGGAGCACCTGGAGGAAACCCACACAGACACGGGGAGAATGTGCAAACTCCACACAGACAGTTGCCCAAAGTGGGAATTGAACCTGGAACCCTGGTGTTGTGAGGCCACAGTGCTAACCACTGAGCCACTGTGCCAAGTTGTGATGAATTTTGTTGATGATGCTACTGGAAGAAACAAAAGAAACTTGGACTTCACAGTCCAAATCCAAACAGACAGCACAGCAAAATGATCCAGCTAATTAACATGCCCACACATATTCTGTGTTATAAGATGCATTAATAAGGAAAATGGTATTTGGATAGAGAGTCACCCTTTGGTAAGGTGGTCTTCAGCAGGTTTTCAGGGTTGTTGTAAGTGAGGTTAGTTTATTAAGATTACAATCTCAGTTGTGGACACAGTGGCTGGATTTTGAATTGACAGCAGTTTTCCCAACACTGGACTCGGACATGGATAACAAACCGATCTGGCAGAGAGCAGGATCCAGGAGCACCTCTTGTTGGCACTAACTACAAGTAGCTTCTGGCAGAGCTGCAATCCCTCTTGATGATGACGGTCCATGTTGTAGAGGCTGGCAGTTCACCAAGTTCAGCAGTGCCTTCCAGGGAGGTTGAGGGCACATTGATGGCTGGCTGTCCTCATAAGCATGGAAGTGGAACCTGGCAGTTCTGCACTAGTCAGGCAGCCCTGCTGAGGTGGGGTCACAGACTGCATGCACCTCTATTGGATAAAAGCAAATTACTGCAGATGCTGGAATCTGAAACCAAAAGAGAAAATGCTGGAAAATCTCAGCAGGTCTGGCAGCATCTGTAAGGAGAGAAAAGAGCTGACGTTTCGAGTCTAACTGACCCTTTGTCAAAGCTAAAAAAAGGGGAGAAAA
>NW_025211601.1:21584-24000 GCF_004010195.1 Chiloscyllium plagiosum
CTCAAGTGCCCTGAGTTTTCACATTTTGTCCTAACATAAGCCTTCTTCTTCTTCTTGACCAGGGATTCCACTTCCTTAGTAAACCACGGCTCACGCATTCTATATCTTCCTCCCTGCCTGACAGGTACATCTAGGACACACAGGAGCTTCTCCTTGAATAAGCTCCACACTTTTAATGTACTCATCCCCTGCAGTTTCCTTCCCCATTCTACGCTTCCTAAATCTTTCCTAATTGCATTCTAATTTCCTTTCCCCCAGCTGTAACTCTTGCTCGGTAGAGTACACCTATCCCTTTCCATCACTAAAGTAAACCTGACAGAATTGTGATCACTGTCTCCAAAGTGCTCACCTACTTCCAAACCTAACACCTGGCCAGGCTCATTACCCAGTACTAAATCTAAAGTGGCTTCGCCCCTTGTAGGCCTGTCTACATACTGTGTCAGGAAGCCCTCCTGCACACACTGGACAAAAACTGACCGTACTCGTACCGTAGTGATCCCAGTCAATATTTGGATAGTTGAAGTTCTCCCATAATTTTAAAGTCCCCTATGAAAACTACCCTGCCTCTCTCATTCTCATCTAGTTCTGGACTGAAAACTGTTCAGCTAGAGAGCTGACCACTCCTCTTTCATTATACATGTCACTTCTAAAATATGACCATTTTGTCCTGAAGTCTCATCTGTTTACATATAAACAAAAAGGCCTCTCAATATACCAATCTCTATACCAAACCAGTCTAATTGGTACCGGGAGCTGGTTTATGACCCCTTTGAAAAAAAAAACAAGGACAAAGTATCCTTGAGAAAAGAAACAGCATTTAGAAAAAAGGAACCAGCTTTGTGACAGTGATGCTGTTTCACACTCATCTACAAGATAGGCAATTTAGGGTTGAGATGAGGGAACATGTCTTCATTCAGAGGGTGGTCAACTTGTGGAATGTGCGATGGTAGAGTGCCGTGAAGGCTGTGTCACTGAAAAGAAACATAGAATCTGTAATAACACTGAAATAGGCCATTTGACCCAATTAGTCTACATCGACCCTTTGAAGAGTATGCCACCCATACCCAGCCCACCATCTTATCTCCATAACCCTGCATGGCCAATCCACCTAACCTGCACATCTTTGGATGTGCACATATTCAAGAAAGAGATTGACAACTTTTTAGATATTAAAGTTCTCACACTGGAAAGGAAGAGGAAGAGGGGTGATGTGACAGAGGTGTACAAAGTACTGACAGGCATAGATAGAGTAGATAGCCAGAGAGTTTTTCCCAGGGCAGAAATGGCTGTCACGAGAGGTCATAATTTTAAGGTGATTGGAGGAAGGTAGGTAAGGGAGCAGTACAACGAGATCTAGGTGTTCTTGTACATCAGTTAATGAAAGCAAGCATGCAGGTACAACAGGCAGTGAAGAAAGCTAATAGCATGCTGGCCTTCATAACAAGAGGAATTGAGTATAGAAGCAAAGACGTTCTTCTGCAGCTGTACAGGGCCCTGGTGAGACTGCACCTGGAATATTGTGTGCAGTTTTGGTCTCCAAATTTGAGGAAAGACATTCTGGCTATTAAGGGAGTGCAGCGTAGGTTCACGAGGTCAATTCCCGGAATGGTGGGACTATCTTACATTGAAAGATTGGAGCGACTGGGCTTGTATACCCTTGAGTTTAGAAGGTTGAGAGGAGATCTGATTGAGACGTATAAGATTATTAAAGGATTAGACACTCTGGAGGCAGGAAGTATGTTTCCGCTGATGGGTGAGTCCTGAACCAGAGGACACAGTTTAAAAATAAGAGGTAGGCCATTTAGAACAGAGTTGAGGAGAAACTTCTTCACCCAGACAGTAGGGGGTGTGTGGAATGCTCTGCCCCAGAAGGCTGTGGAGGCCAAGTCTCTGGATACTTTCAAGAAAGAATTGGATAGAGCTCGTAAGGATAGTGGAATCAAGGGTTATGGGGATAAGGCAGGAACAGGATACTGATTGAGGATGATCAGCCATGATCATAATGAATGGTGGTGCTGGCTTGAAGGGCAGAATGGCCTACTCCTGCACCTATCGTCTATTGTATATGGGAGATGTCGGAGGTAGCTTCCTTAGGTAGAGTGGTGGTGGCTGTGTGGAATGCACTGCCAGCAGTGGTAGAAGAGTCAGAGACATTAGGGACATTTAAGCGACTGTTGGACAAGCGTATGGACAGCAACAAATTGAGCGATGTGTAGGTTAGATTGATTTCAGGTTAAGATAAATGCTTGGCACAACATCATGGGCCAAAGTGCCTGTACTGTGCTGTACTGTTCTATGTCGTGTCATGGGGTATGGACAGAAACTGGAAACATAGCATTGAAGTGGAGGATTATCCATACTCATACTGAATGTTGGATCAGACTCGAACAGCCAAAAGGCCTACTTCTGCTCCAAG
>NW_025211602.1:0-1879 GCF_004010195.1 Chiloscyllium plagiosum
TTCTATGGTTCTATGACATCTGTGATGCTGGGGACCACTGGAGGAGGTCAAGTCTTGACTAAACGGTGAGACAGCAATTCTCATCAAAATCTCTCAACTTTGACACTCATCCACAGATGTAGTATCACTGCTGGCTTGCTCACCTCACCCTGGAGAATTGAGGACCACTCTTCTGTTGAATACAAAATCCTGGTAACTCTCAGGGATTTGTTTTGCTTTAATTGTCCTTTCGGGAACACCCTTACAGGGCTTCATAGCTGCAATCATAGCTGTGACTCCCAGAATGACTTCCATTACCTGCACTGGATGTAAGTGCCCTGAAAAATCTCATTGATTTTTTTCCCAGGGTTTTCCAGCAGTTGTCCTGGAAATGTCTGAGGTAGTTAAGTTTCTTGGCCTCCATTTCACCTCAGCATTAACTTTTCTGTCCTGAAAAGGCTCCCAGCATTTTGTACCATGGGTGCTCAGTTCATATCACTCTCTCCAACTTTATCCTTTTCAGTTGGTTGGGATGACTAGGGAAGGGTTTCTTTTAATGCAGGGGCTTGTGAATTTAACCCATAGTCATCAGCCAGTGTAGGTGCCTTCTCAGGTCCAGTCACTCTCTGGGATTAGGTGATTACAGTGGATATAGCTGTTAGCATTAACGTAGCTGACCAGTCAATTTCATTACACTTTGGTTTTGATACATTAGTTGTCGTCTCTCCATCTAAGTCATACATATAGATAGTTATAGCTGGGGGCAGGGAAAAAGAGTTATAGCTGGGGGCAGGGAAATTATAATGCGGTGAGGCACGACCTAGGATGCATGGCTTGGAAACGTAGGCTTCAAGGCATGGGCACAATTGATATATGGAGCTTGTTCAAGGAGCAACTATTGAGTGTCCTTGATAAGTATGTACCTGTCAGGCAGGGAGGAAAGGGTCGTGTGAGGGAGCTGTGGTTTAATAAGGAATTGGAATCCCTTGTTAAATGGAAGAGGGCGGCCTATGTAAAGATGAAGGCGTGAAGGTCCAATTGGGGTGATTGAGAGTTATAAGGTAGCCAGGAAGGACCTGAAGAGAGAGCAAAAGCAGCAAGGAGGGGACATGAAAGGCCCTTAGTTGGTAGGATTAGGGAAAACCCTAAGACTTTCTATAGGTATGTCAGGAATAAAAGAATGACGAGGGTAGGAATAGGTCCAGTCAAGGATAGTAGTGGGAAGTTGCGTGTGGAGGCTGAAGAGATTGGGGAGACACTGAATGAATACTTTTCGTCAGTATTCACTCAGGAACAGGACATTGTGGTCAATGTGAATACTGAGTCACAATTAAGTAGAATGGATGGCTTTGAGGTATGCAGAGAAGAGGTGTTGGAAATTCTGGAAAGGGTGAAAATAGATAAGTCCCCTGGGCCTGATGGCATTTATCCTAGGATTCTCTGGGAAGCAAGGGAGGAGATTGCAGAGCCATTGGCCTTGATTTATATGTCCTCTTTGTCTACAGGAGTAGTGCCAGAAGACTGGAGGATAGCAAATGGTTCCCTTGTTCAAAAAGGGGAGTAGGGATAGCCCTAATAACTATAGGCCGGTGAGTCTCACTTCTGTTGTGGGCAAAGTCTTAGAGAGAATTGTAAGGGATAGGATTTATGAACATCTGGATAGGAACAATGTGATCAAGGATAGTCAGCATGGTTTTGTGAAGGGCAAGTCGTGCCTCACAAACCTTATTGAATTCTTTGAAAAGGTGACGAAGGAGGTTGATGAGGGGAAAGCGGTAGATGTGGTATATATGGATTTTAGTAAGGCGTGTGATAAGGTTCCCCATGGTAGGCTACTGCAGAAAATACGGAGATATGGCATTGAGGGTGAGTTGGAGGTTTGGATTAGGAGTTGACTGGC
>NW_025211602.1:2281-4655 GCF_004010195.1 Chiloscyllium plagiosum
GGGTGACTTGGTAGAGGTGTACAAGATGATTAGGGGTTTAGTTAGGGTTGACCATGAGAACCTTTTTCCACGTGTGGAGTCAGCTATTACGAGGGGGCATAGCTTTAAATTAAGGGGTGGTAGGTATAGGACAGATGTTAGGGGTAGATTCTTTACTCAGTGAGTTGTGAGTTCATGGAATGCCCTGCCAGTAGCAGTGGTGGACTCTCCCTCTTTATGGGTATTTAAACCGGCATTGGATAGGCATATGGAGGATAGTGGGCTAGTGTAGGTTAGGTGGGCTTGGATCGGCGCAACATAGAGGGCCAAAGGGCCTGTACTGCGCTGTATTCTTCTATGTTCTATGTTCTATAAATGGCTGAGGTTGCAGCACTGGTCTCTCTTATCCTTCTTATCTTCTATTGTGACAATAAATCAAATCAATAAATCAGTAAAGCAATCCTCTATGTTAATAGACAAACTTTAACACCAGAGGTTCTTGTCTAATTAAATAACCTAATGTGTGGAACTCATCAAACATTTTCTGAAAATCCAAATATATTACATCCCCCTATTGGCATGGATTGAGGATTGGCTGTCTGACAGAAGGCAGAGAGTTGGGATAAAAGGTTCTTTTTCGGAATGGCAGCTGGTGACAAGTGGGGTCCCGCAGGGTTCTGTGTTGGTGCTGCAGCTGTTCACTTTATATGTTAGTGACCTGGATGAAGGGACTGGGGGCATTCTGGCGAAGTTCGCCGAGGATATGAAGAGGCAGGTAGTACTGAGGAGATGGGGAGGCTGCAGAAAGATTTAGACAGTTTAGGAGAGTGGTCCAGGAAATGGCTGATGAAATTCAACGTGAGCAAATACGAGGTCTTACACTTTGGAAAAAAGAATACAGGCATAGACTATTTTCTAAACAGTGAGAAAATTCATAAAGCTAAAGTACAAAGGGATCTGGGAATGCTAGTCCAGAATTCCCTGAAGGTTGATTTGCAGGTTGAGTCCGTGATTAAGAAAGCAAATGTAATGTTGTAATTTATCTCAAGAGGTTTGGAATATAAAAGCAGCGATGTGCTACTGAGACTTTATAAAGCTCTGGCTGGGCCCCATTTAGAATACTATGTCCAATTTTAGGCCCCACACCTTACTGGCACTGGAAGGACATACTGACACTGGTGCATGTCCAGCAGAGATTCACATGGATGATCCCTGGAATGGTAGGCCTAACATACGAAGAACGGCTGAGGATCCTGGGATTGTATTCATTAGAGTTTAGAAGGTTGAGGGGAGATCTAATAGGAATTTACAAGATAATGCATGGCTTGGAAAGGGTGGACCCTGGGAATGTGTTTCCGTTAGGCAGGGAGACTAGGACCCGTGGGCACAGCTTTAGAATTAGAGGGGGTCAATTTAGAACGGAAATGAGGAGACATTTCTTCAGCCAGAGTGTGGTGGGGCCTGTGGAATTCATCACCACGGAGTGCAGTGGAGGCTGGGACATTAAATGTCTTCAAGGCAGAGATTGATAAATTTTTGATCTCACAAGGAATTAAGGGCTACGGGGAGAATGCGGGTAAGTGGAGTTGAAATGCCCATCAGCCATGATTGAATGGCGGAGTGGCCTCGATGGGCCGAATGGCCTTACTTCCGCTCCTATGTCTTATGGTCTATGGTCTTATTCGCCTTTATCTATCATGCTGGTTACCACCTCAAAGAATTCTGGTAGGTTTTTAAGGTATGATTTCCCCAATGTGAAGCCAGGCTGACTTTGCTTGAACACGTGATGTATTTCTAAATGCTCTGCTATTGCATCCTTTATAACAGACTCGAAAATCTTTTCAAATGTTAAACTAACTAGCCTCTCGTTACCTGCTTATTTTGTTTCTTTCACTTTTTAAATAAAAGTCAGTGCTTTTTCTGTCATTGTCTCTGATCAGTACTTGTCCTGTCACATACTCTGTGTCAGTGTTTGTCCTGTCACAAACTCTGTGTCAGTGTTTGTCCTGTCACTCTCTATTTCTGGGTCAGTGTTTGTCCTGTCACTCTCTCTCTCTGGGTCAGTGCTTGTCCTGTCACTCTCTCTCTCTCTCTCTCTCTCTGGGTCAGTACTTGTCCTGTCACAAACTCTGTGTCAGTGTTTGTCCGGTCACTCTCACTTTAGGGGTCAGTGCTTGTCCTGTCTCTCTCTCTCTGGGTCAGTGTTTGTCCTGTCACTCTCCCTCTCTGGGTCAGTGCTTGTCCTGTCACTCTCTCTCTCTCTCTCTCTCTGGGTCAGTACTTGTCCTGTCACAAACTCTGGGTCAGTGTTTGTCCGGTCACTCTCACTTTAGGGGTCAGTGCTTGTCCTGTCTCTCTCTCTCTGGGTCAGTGTTTGTCCTGTCACTCTCTCTCT
>NW_025211602.1:23037-24000 GCF_004010195.1 Chiloscyllium plagiosum
CAGGTGTGTGTTGTGGTGTCCTCTTTGTTGTGTGTTAGTTTGGCCATTTTTTCTTTTAGTGCCGTTTTTTTGCAGTGTGTGGTCCTGTTCTGTCCTATGGTGACAGCCTGTTCTATGGTCCGGGTCCATTCCTGATTTGTGGTTTTTGAAATTAACGACTTTTGGCGCGCAATTTCTTGTCTGTATCTGTGAAGTCTGTTGTGAGCATCTGTAATCATTACCTGGATCATCCTGAGTCCGTTCTGTCTGGCTGTCTCTGGCTTGTGGATTGTTGACTGGTGGTCTGTATCTGACACTTGGTGGCAGGATTCGATTCTTTTGGCATTCATGCAGGAACCGGAGTTGTTCGTATATGGCGCTTAGCGCAGGATTCCCATTTCCTGGCTTGTCGTAGCGTCTCTCGCCCCTAGGTGTTCAAAGTTTGTGAGAAGATTTGTAGCTCGGGTGCTCGTTGCTGTGGTTCTGTTCGCCGAGCTGGAAGTTTTTGTTGCAAACGTTTCGTCCCCTGTCATCCTCAGTGCTTAGGAGCCTCCTGTGAAGCGCTTCTGTGGTGTTTCCTCCAGCATTTATAGTGGCCTGTCCCTGCCGCTTCTGGTTGTCAGTTTCAGCTGTCCGCTATAAATGCCGGAGGAAACACCACAGAAGCGCTTCACAGGAGGCTCCCAAGCACTGAGGATGTCACTTAGACAGGGGACGAAACGTCTGCAACAAAAACTTCCAGCTCGGCGAACCGAACCACAGCAACGAGCATCCGAGCTACAAATCTTCTCACAAACTTTGAAAACAAGACAAAGTTTCAGGTTAGGCCTCATCATCATTTACTACTGGTTTTGAAAAAGTGACTGAGCGTTCAAAGCAGCCTTGTCGACTTTTTGTCTGAAGCATGTAGTCAAAGAAAAATCATCTTTGAATCATTCAGTATTGTTGTATGGTGTCATTCCAAATTCACCTTACTTCCTGACA
>NW_025211603.1:0-2339 GCF_004010195.1 Chiloscyllium plagiosum
ATCTAAACAGCATGTGGTACTAAAGAGGAGGTCTCACCAACGTCATGTACAACTTCAACATACTTTCCAATTCATATACTCAAAATCTGAGCATTGTAGGCAAGCGTGCTAAATGCCTTCTTAACCACCCTGTCTACCTACGGTGCAAATTTCAAAGAATTAGGTACCTGAATCCATTGGTCTTTCAACAACACTAGCCAAGGCCCTACTGTTGCGAAGTTGGGTAGAGTAAATTGTAGGTTAGGAGGCAGCAAGCTAGAATTTGGTGTTTGTAAAATGAAAAATTTGGAAGGCGTTGCCTTTAAAAGTTGGTGTGCGTTTTCTATGTTTAGAGATTTAAAATGGATGTCTGTGAGCAGCAGCTTGCAAGTTTGCAAGTACACAGAGAAAACCTGAATTGAAATATCTGCATTGAAAGGCCAAACAGATAGCAGGCCAAGCAGCAGTTTTTACTGACACAACAGGCTTTTTGATCTCCAGCATCTGCAGACCTCACTTTCTCCTCCAAACAGATAGCAGGCCAAGCAGCAGTTTTTCCTGACACAACAGGCTTTTGAATTCAGCCAATTAAATTGAACCAGGTACTTAGATACCAAAAAAAACTATTAAATTTAAATCTGATGGTTTTGACAATATAGGACCAATCCTATTGTAAGAAATATTGATAAAAGAAGGGGGCAGTTGGATAAAGCAAGCAATCATCTGCCAGAGCCAACGGCCCTCAGCTCAACAGATAATCGCTGGCTCTCACAGCCTCCTCTATGACTTAGAAAAAGCACCATATATATAACAATGGCACCAACAACACATCTAATTAATATTCTTAACAGAAGAATCGACGGAGAAAGCATTCCTGGCAGAAGAATCAAAAGAAGTCACAGAATGTTCTCGAAGACATAACCTGGCTATAATTTTGAGACACTACATTTTTTTTTATATATGCATGGAACTTGTGTTATTGGAACAGCATATCATTAGAATCTTGCATTATTTGGGGATAGTTAGTAGGGATTTATTCCATTTGTTAATAGTTTAGTCAATTTGTACACTGTTAGAGATATATAAATAAATGGTTACTTGTTGATTTTAGAGTGAGTGTCAGGGATTTATTTAACCACTAGACGTTGCTGAAAAGCAGGTTACACCAGTTTTCACACATTTTACAGATTATAGGGCAAGGTGCTCCTGTTTTAGTTCTCAGAGCAGGGTCAACCTCCACTTTATAACCGTACCGTTAATTGTACGAGTGTTGGCCTTGTTTGTATTGCCAAAATGCAATACCTCACACCTATCCAAATTGAGTTCCATTTGCCAATCCTTAACCATTGATCCAATTGATCACGATTTCTTTGTATTCTTACATAACCTTCTTCACTATACCACCAACGTTGGTGTCATCCACAAACTTACTAACCATGCTTCCTACATTCTCATTGTCAATTATACAAATTATTTCAAACAAAAAAGTGGACCCAGAGTACTGATTCCTTCAGAAAACTGCAGGTCATAGGCCTCCAATCCAGAAAGCCATTTTTGTATCCAATTGGCAAGCTCACCTTGAATCCCATGTGATCAACTTTACTAAGTCTATGTGGAACCTTGTCAAAGGCTTTACTAAAATCTACCACTCTGCCTGCAATGTTTTTAGTTATTTCATTAAAAAAAACTCAATCAAGTTTGTGAGACATGATTTCCCTCACGCAAAACTATGCTGACTATCCCTAATCAATCTTTGCCTCTCCAAATGCATGTAAATCCTATCTTTCAGAATCATCTCTAACAACTTACCCACCACCTATGTCAAACTTACAGGCGTACAGTTTCCAGGCTTTTCCCACACAGTCTTTCTTAAACAATGGTACAACGATAGCCAACCTCCAGAGATGGGCAATACATGGTGGATGGCACAGTGGTTAGCACTGATGCCTCACAGCGCCAGAGACCCGGGTTCAATTCCTGCCTCAGAAGCCTTACTGTGTGGAGTTTGCACATTCTCTGCATGGGTGCTCTGGTTTCCTCCACAGTCCAAAAATGTGCAGGTTAGCTGAATTGGCTATGCTAAATTGTCAGTAGTGTTAGGTGAAGGGGTAAATGTAAGGGAATGGGTCTTGGTGGGTTGCGCTTCGGCGGGTCGGTGTGGACTTGTTGGGCCGAAGGACCTGTTTCCACACTAAGTAATCCAATCTAATACACAGTGACACCCACATTCAGTGAACAAATAAAACAATCTAGTCACCCTGCTATTGGAAGGATGTTATTAAACTGGAAAGGGTGCATAAAAGATTTACATGGATGTTACAGATACTGGAAGGTTTGAGTTATAGGGAGAGGCTGGATAG
>NW_025211603.1:17441-24000 GCF_004010195.1 Chiloscyllium plagiosum
TGGAATATTGCGTGCAATTCTGGTCTCCTTCCTACCGTAAGGATATTGTGAAACTTAAAAGGGTTCAGAAAAGATTTACAAGGCTGTTGCCAAGGTTGGAGGATTTGAGCTGCAGGGAGAGGCTAAATAAGCTATTTTCCCTTGAGCGTCAGAGGCTGTGGGGTGACCTTATAAAAGGTTTATAAAATCATGAGGGGCACGGATAGGATAAATAGACAAGGTCTTTTCCCTGGGATGGGGAGGCCAGAACTAGAGGACAGAGGTTTAGGTTGAGAGGGGAAAGATATTAAAGGGACCTAAGAGGCAACTTTTTCAACAGAGGGTGTATGGAATGAATTGCCAGAGGAAGTGGTGGAGGTTGGTACAATTACAGCATTTAAAAGGCATCTGGATGGATATATGAATAGGAAGGATGATATTACTGGCAGACAATGGTGCTTCTAAAATCCAAGGAACAAGATTAAATGGGGATATTAGTGAAACTAATGTGTATAAAACTACAATATCTTGAATAAACAATTTTACCTGAGGTAAAAGATTTGGAACGCTGATTTCAAGTTCTTTGCATTTTAAAGTGATTGCAGACAGTTTATTTTTCAGATTTTCAGTTTCCTCACTCAAGGACTTGAAGAGCTGTTCTTTTTTCTTTATATCATTATTTTTATCTTCAAGCATTCTGCGCAGGGCATTCACCTCATTACTTCCAGATTTGGATAACTGATCTTTCATGGTCTGTAGCTGCCTGTCTTTCTGTTCAAGTTCTTGGATCTGTTTCTGCTTTGTAGTTTCAAGTGCCAGAATTTTCTGTATGAAAAAAGCAAAAATATTAAAGATGTTGCCTTGAAACCTTGCTCTTTTGCAAAGATCAAAAATAGATTGAGAAAAAAATACCTCTACTTTCAATCTAAGATGCCCACAAATGGAGTGGTCTTTGAAAAGGTCAGATTCATACAATGAGAAAAGTAAAAAGGAAAAATCCACTAAAAATGGATGTACAACTGGACGCCAATGCAGAAATTTGAGACATTAGTTATGGTCGGGAGGACCAGAAAAAGTTATAGAGTCATAGAGACGTACAGCATGGACGGGTTGGACCGAAGGATCTGTTTCCCTGCTGTACATCTCTATGACTCTATACGTTACCTGTAATGAGGTGACAAGCCTTTACTTTTACTTTATTTCCTGCAAATCAGTGTTCAAGCAGACAATTAATTTTAGCAAAACATATGTTTTGCTTAGAAAAATCAGTTCATCCTTATGTATTGAAGTACACACGAGTATCTGACTTGCTGCTCAGAGATTTAAAGCAAGTTGTCGGTTTCTAAACAGGAAAGGTTAATGGAAAGGGCTCTTGTCAGCAGTCTGTGCTATGTTAGCTAATCTCAGTAAGTCTGCGGTAAAGGTAAATCTACAACAATTAGCCACGTCAGGGTTATGAGTCAAAATTCCCACTACTTATCATGGGGCAGCCAGCGCACAGGGTATGAATACTGAGAGATGTCAGGTAGGAACTGAAGCAAGCAGCGCTGAACTGCCCTCTGCAGTTCTGTAGCTAGCTGGTGTTTACTCTTGAATAACTTAATTGAGCAAAGTACTGGCAACTCATCGCCGCAATTAGGAAGACAATGTTTTTATGAGAGGAGAATGAAAGGAGAAAATTTAAAAATATGAATATTTTTTAAAGAAAAAAATGCAAATTTCTATTTGGTTCTATTCCTTAATATCCAGGGAACTCAAGTTTTGTTTTATTAATTTTGCATTTCACTAATTCATAGGACATGGAATCTTATTGCAAATTGTATTTGAGAATGTGGTAGTGAGCTACCTACTTGAATATCTGCAGTTCTTACCATTTAGGTATACTCAGTTTATTATTAGTGAGAAAGGAATTTGATCCAGTGGCAATGAGAGAACTGAAGTAAATTCAGATCACAAGGAATTTGCTGGCAAAGCATCCTTGGCAAGTTGCTGCAATGAATCTTACAGATAATACTGTACACCAATGGTGGAGGAAGTGAATGTTTATTCTGGTGGACTAGGGAGTCATCAAGTAAGTGCCTTGTCTTGGAAAGTTTTGAGCTGCATTTGTAGAGGCAATGGAGGGTATTCCATCAAATTCCTGACTTGTACTTTGTTGCTGATGGAAAGACTTTGCTTTCGATGGAGCAAATGCTTTAGAATCCATGAATGTGATGATTTGACGTAACTCAAAACATGTCATAATTGACATGTCATAATTTGACATCAGAGTGGCAGTTTCCATAAAGTACTGAAGTCCAAGAAACCCAGAACTGCTACAGTTCTACTTTACTTGCGAATAAATTGAACCCTTTCATTGGACCAGCCACATAAGTGCTCTGATTATTAAATCAGGTTGGAGGCTCAATACTCAGCAACTCAGTACATGGCTCCCCAAAGCTTCTCTATTGAGAATGAGGACAATGGAATATCCTTCACTGGGTATATGTAACTCCAACAACACTCATGATGATTGACACCATCAATGACAAAGCAGTGTGCTTGATCAGCATCCCTCCACCCCCTTAAACACTCCATCCACCACTGGTTGCAATGTGTAATGACAACAAATGCATTGCGACAGGTCACCAAGGTTTCTTTGGCACACCTGTGCCACCTGAAGGGACAAGAGCAGCAGATGCATTGATATGGTTCTCTGAAAGACACACAAAATCCTGCCAAGTATTTTCAGACACTGCTGTCAGCCTGTGACATTCTGCTTTGTTCACTATCATTAATCCAGCTTTCTCAATGCTGAGGCTAGGGCCTGTCTAATTATCAGTGTAAGAGGATAAACCATGGGTAAGTCTAAACTGAAGAGATACTTGTCTTACATAACAAGTTATTTTTATTGCATGATAACAATAAGTGGGGTTTACATTAACTAGCTAGGTAGAATTGATAAGGGTTCTTGGAAGCTGTACAGAGTACACCAGCCCTCCTCAGGCACTTGTGCAGAACTCAACTATCTCCACCCAAAGACTATCTGATATTATAAAATTGGGAGGAGCTGAATATTAACTCATTTGGACATATAACTTGGACATATATGAATATTCTTTCATTGGTACGAGACCAAACCCATTTGCTCCCTATCTCACAGTATTGCAAAAGTAAACCCACCCTGATAATATAAGCATAATCCTAGCTGAAAATTACTTTGGGACGCATGTTTAAATACAAACCAGGCAACAGTCCTTCTATATGTGAAAGCAAGAAAAGTACATTAATATTTTAAAAAGGCTTTCAACACAAATCTTATTGGTTTTGGATTAAATGTTCAACATCACAAAATATTAATCAAATGTGATGAGCTTAATTGAGAGCTTTCACAACAATGTTAAGAGTGTAACTTGATTGCTAAAATAGCCAGTTATTTTCTTCTTTTCCTCCTCCTTTAATAGAAGGACACCAGTAATGGCAAATCTGAACATGCCTTTGGAATGCCAACATCTTGCCCAGAAGGTACAGTTTACTAAACTTCATCAAAGTCAGTGTTGACAGCTGCACGTCATTTCTAAAACTTGATTGAAGTAGGTGGATTGGCTAAGCAATCACTTGGATTTTATTTCATGGAGAGTGGGTCATCCTGGTTCAGCCAGAATTCATTGCCATTGAGAAGGAAGTGACGGACCAACACCTTGAGCTGCTTCAGATATTGCACTTTCATGATGCCATTAAAAAGGGAGTTCCTGGATTTTGATCTATAGACAGCCAAGAAACAGGAATATAGTCCAAAGTCGGTATGGAGTGCAGCATGGAGGGGAACTTGCAGATAAATCTAGAATATTCATTTGCTTATATCTTCCTAGACTATTGATGATTTTGTTTTTGACTTGCTGTCTTTAATGTATTTTAACTCTGTCCTTATGAATTTATGAGAAGCCAATTTACTCTTAAAGTGTAGGCTGTCCAGCAAGATCAGTGGGGCTTTGAAACATTGTAGTGAGATAAGATCCAAACTTTTGTAGTGAATGTTAGCAAGCTTTACTAAATGTAGCTACATACAAGAAATGATGAGGGAGAACATTTTCTGAAAAACTGCAGACTCAGTCTTCAGTTCAATGTGATCTAACATTACTGCAATATGTGATTTCAAGCAAGTGTTCATTAGCTTTGTTAGAACAGATGTTGAGATTGTACAGGACATTGGAGTGTGGCATGGTGGCTCAGTGGTTAGCAGTGCTGCCACACAGTGCCAGGGACCCAGATTCAATTCCAGCCTTTGGTGACTGTGTGAAGTTTGCACATTCTCCTCGTGTCTATGTGGGTTTCCTCCGGGTGCTCCGGTTTCCTCCCACAATCCATAGATATGCAGGTTGAACTGGATATGCTAAATTGCCCATGTGTAGGTTAGGTGCATTGGTCGGGGTAAATGTAGAGTAATAGGGATGGGGAATGGGTCTGTGTGGGTTACTCTTTGGAAGGTCTGTGTTTCCACACTGTAGGGATTCTATGATTCTATGAAGCACCTTCTGAAGTATTGTGTCCAGTTCTGGTCACCCTGTGACAGGAATGGTATTATTAAGCTGGAGAGGGTTCAGAAGAAATTTACCAAGTTGTTTCTGGGATTGGATGGTTTGAGTTATAAGGAGAGGCTGGATAGGCTGGGACTTTTTCACTGGAGCATTAGAGTTTGAGGGGTGACATTAGGAGGTTTATCAAATCATGAGATGTACAGATAAGGTGAATGGCAGGTGTCATTTCCCTAGGGTGGGGAATTTCAAGACTAAGGGGAATTTTTTAAGAGGATAGGAGAAAGATTTTTAAAAGACATGAGGAGCAATTTTATTTTTACACAGAGAGTGGTTCATGTGTGGAATGAACTTCCAAAGGAAATGGTGGATGCAGGTTACAACATTTAAAAGACATTTAAGAAATATTTGGAGAGGTATGGGCTAAGCACAGGCTGGTGTGACTAGCTTAGTTTGGGATTGTGGTCGGCATGGACTGGTTGGACCCAAGTGTCTATTTACGTTCTATTTGTCTCTATGGCTATAATTCTATAAATGTATCGATGACCCTTTGATCCTCAAACAGTAACTTCATTAATTTGTCTTCAATTCTGGTGTTAAAGGATAACAACTTTATATGGACATCGTACTAACTGTGTTTCGTGTTATAAAGGCAGGGAAGAGATAAAAATACATAGTCTATGCAGTATATGGACCTAATTTGTTCAAAAAAAGAGCTACTTAGACCAGTTTTTTCATTCTGTCTTTGTCTGATACATTTTATTGATCCAGCTTAATTACAAATTATTCATAATTTCATGTTGTTGGTAGTTTTTTTGTGTAAGTATCTTCAATCGTAAATTGTTTAACTGAAGTTATTTTTGAATCATTCATGTTTTGCACATATATTCCTGTTGCTCAATTTTTAGTTATTTCCTGAGGTATTTGGTCTGACTCCAAACAAGGTGAGGTAGGTCCGAGTGAGTGAGTGACTGAGTGACTGAGTGAGTGACTGAGTGACTGAGTGAGTGAATGAGTGACTGAGTGAGTGAGTAAGTGACTGAGTGAGTGACTGAGTGAGAGTAAATGAGTGAATGAGTGAGTGAGTGAGTAAATGAGTGAGTGAGTGAATGAGCGAGTGAATGGATGAGTGAGTGAGAAAGTGCATGAGTGAATTAGTGAGTGGATGAGTGAATGGGAGAATGAGTGAGTGGATGAGTGAGTGAATGAGTGAATGAATGAGTGAGTGAATAAATGTGTCAGTGAGTGAGTGAATGAGTGAGCGAGTGAGTGAGCGAGTAAATGAGTGAGTGAATGAGTGAGTGAGTAAGAAAATAAGTAAGTGAGTGAATGAATGAGTGAGTGGGTGAGTGAGTGAATTAGTGAGTGACTGAGTGAATGAGTGTATAAGTGAGTTAGTGAGTGGATGAGTGAACGAGTGAGTGAGAAAGTATGTGAGTGAGTGAGTGAATGAGTGAGTGAGTGAATGAGTGAGTCAGTGAGTGAGTGGGTGAATGAGTGAGTGAGTGAATGAGTGAGATGAGTGAATGAGTGAGTGGGTGAGTGAGTGAATGAGTGAGTGGGTGAATGAGTGAGTGAGTGAGTGTGTGATGAGTGAGTGAGTGAACTCATGCATTCTGAGGTTTGAGAGATGATTGGTTGCCCAATGGTTATGTGCCTGACACTTGCTGTTCTGGGGGAAGTGCAAACAAGGCACCTCCTGCATAAAGCAGAAGTCCCACGGGATAAAGACTCCGATTGAGGCAATGCCTTTAAGGATCAGCAGGAAGCGACAAGAGTTGGTGGAGAATGGAAAGCTGAGTACTTCGTTGTCATGTGGTGGAGTCACAAAGTTCCCATCACTGATGCTCTGACACACACAGAATGAGAGAGGTGTTAGGGAGATTTACTTTCACTCCAAGCGGAAGAGAATGTTGGCTCCATTGCTGGTGTTTTGCTGCCTTGGGACCAATTCAATAATTCTTTGTTTGGGCCTCAGAACTGAAACAGATGTAAGTTCGAGTTAAAGTTAGCTCCATGTCTGTCATCTGCCAACCTGATAAAGGCATAAGAGAGGCCCAAAACCT
>NW_025211604.1:0-1588 GCF_004010195.1 Chiloscyllium plagiosum
CTCTGTGTCTCTCTCTCTCTCTCTCTTCTCCTCTCTCTCTGCCTGTTTTGTTTCTTTAAGTGACTAACACTGGAGCTTGGTGCTTTTGCGGGGGGGGGGCCTCTGATGAGTATCTGCCGCATGTCGTAGGAAGGAGTCGGGTCAGGCGGGGGAACTGCTGCTAACCAGACATACCCAGCGTCGCTGTTCTCGCTTCCTGCAGCCGAGTCAAACCGAGAGCAGGTTCTGAATCACGCCGCCGAGACTGTTTCAGGTCGGAGCCTGCCACCCTGTTTCAAGACTGATCAGGGTCCCTCCCCACCTCCCTCCCCTCCCTCCGCTAAATGCTGAGATCAGCCCTCTCCCCTGCTTTCTCGATCCCTTTCCCAGCCTTACAACTGTCATATCACACTGCAATGGAAACACCACCCCCCCTCGCCAAGCTGTGCCAACTGGCATCCCACACTAAATTGGTCCCAGGTGCCAGCCCATCTCCCTCTAACCCCTTTCCTATTCATGTCCCCATCCACCTTTTAAATGCTGTCATTGTACCAGCCCCCACCACTTCCTCTGGCAGCTCATTCCATACACGCACCACCCTCTGGGTGAAAAAGTTGCCCCTTAGCTCCCTTTCCCTTCTCACCCTAAACCTATGCCCCTCTAGTGCTGGACTCCCCCACCCCAGGGAAAAGACTTTGCCTATTTACCCTATCCATGCCCCTCATGGTTTTATAAACCTCTATAAGGTCACACCTCAGCCTCCGACGCTCCAGGGAAAACAGCCCCAGCCTGTTCAGCCTCTCCCTGCAGCTCAGACCCTCCAACCCTGGCAACATCCTTGTAAATCTTTTCTGAACCCTTTCAAGTTTCACAACATCATGTTATAAAGAAATGATACGGTTTCCTGGAAGGGCGTAAGATTTACAAGAGTGATACCAAAACTGAACAGCAGGAAACGCTGAATGCAGAGGTGTTCTTGATACATTGAAAAGTCCAGGTTTTGCAGTGACACGGTGTCTCAGTGGTCAGCACCGCTCCCTCCCAGCGCCAGGGACACAGGTTCGATCCCACCCACAGGGGGTGTGGAGTTTGCACATTTCCCCCCCCCCCCTGTCTGGTGGGTTTCCTCCGGGTGCTCCGGTTTCCGCCCACAGTCCAAAGATGTGTGGTTCGATCCCACCCACAGGGGGTGTGGAGTTTGCACATTCCCCCCCCCCCTGTCTGCGTGGGTTTCCTCCGGGTGCTCCGGTTTCCGCCCACAGTCCAAAGATGTGTAGGTTAGGGTGGGATTGGCCATGGGGAACTGTCCCATAGTGCTCAGGGATGTGCAGGTTAGGGTGGATTGGCCATGGGAAATTGTCCCATAGTGCCGAGGAATGTACAGGTTAGGGTGGGATTGGCCATGGGAAATTGTCCCATAGTGCCCAGGGATGTGCAGGTTAGGGTGGGATTGGCCATGGGAAATTGTCCCATAGTGTCCAGGGATGAGCAGGTTAGGGTGGATTGGCCATGGGAAATTGTCCCATAGTGCCCAGGGATGTGCAGGTTAGGGTGGGATTGGCCATGGGAAATTGTCCCATAGTGCCCAGGGATGTGCAGGTTAGGGTGG
>NW_025211604.1:23049-24000 GCF_004010195.1 Chiloscyllium plagiosum
GCGAGGGTACAGTGTGGTTTGAGAGTAGTTTGAGCCTGGGTACAGTGTAGTTTGAGAGTAGTTTGAGTGAGGGTACAGTGTGGTTTGTGAGTAGTTTGAGTGAGGGTACAGTGTGGTTTGTGAGTAGTTTGAGTGAGGGTACAGTGTGGTTTGTGAGTAGTTTGAGTGAGGGTACAGTGTGGTTTGTGAGTAGTTTGAGTGAGGGTACAGTGTGGTTTGTGAGTAGTTTGAGTGAGGGTACAGTGTGGTTTGTGAGTAGTTTGAGTGAGGGTACAGTGTGGTTTGTGAGTAGTTTGAGTGAGGGTACAGTGTGGTTTGTGAGTAGTTTGAGTGAGGGTACAGTGTGGTTTGTGAGTAGTTTGAGTGAGGGTACAGTGTGGTTTGTGAGTAGTTTGAGTGAGGGTACAGTGTGGTTTGAGAGTATTTTGAGTGAGGGTACCGTGTAGTTTGAGGGTAGTTTGAGCGAGGGTACAGTGTGGTTTGAGAGTAGTTTGAGTGAGGGTACCGTGTAGTTTGAGGGTAGTTTGAGCGAGGGTACAGTGTGGTTTGTGAGTAGTTTCAGTGAGGGTACAGTGTGGTTTGAGAGTAGTTTGAGCGACAGTACAGTGCGGTTTGAGAGTAGTTTGAGCGACAGTACAGTGCGGTTTGAGAGTAGTTTGTGCGAGGGTACAGTGCGGTTTGAGAGTAGTTTGTGCGAGGGTACAGAGTAGTCGATAACTCTAGTATCATGCTGGAACATACAGTAAAGTGTTGGTATCAATATACTTTAGCCTACACTGTGAATGTTGTATGATGTTTAATGTATTCCTGCATGTTGTGCATCACGTAAAACTTTCTCGATGTGCACAGATGAACCTGAGTTGCTTATTTGTGTAACAGTTGTTTGGAAATTTGGGATAATGAGGAATAGCCTGCAAGTCTCAGTTGTGTTGTTCCAGAGCCTATTGTTTC
>NW_025211605.1:0-8468 GCF_004010195.1 Chiloscyllium plagiosum
GACTTTCAGACATTCTCATGAATGCTGATAGACTGTTTATGTCTTCAGAAATATTTTTTTAAAAACCCTATCTCTCTCACAATCCAACTGTATGGCAATGTGAATCATGTGGACCTTTTAAGCAGGTAGACGTATTCTTGAGGCCCTAATTCTATTCTGTCTTGAAAATAAATACACAATTTAAAGCATAACTGTTTACAATATGAAATCCTCAACACTTTCCTGGGATTTTGGAGACTAACAGTGTAACCTTTAGAAAGGTAAATGCTGCTGTTATTGTCTTCAAATGTGAACCCCTTTTTCCTTCATTTTTGCAAAACAATCCAGGCATGCTTTTTAATCTTAACCATGTCAGCCATTTTGTTGATAAGCAGGCATATGACCCCTACATTTATTCTATATTAATGACACCAAACATGTAAACATGTTTTGTGGGCGACACGGTGGATAGCACTGCTGCCTCACAGCGCCAGAGACCCGGGTTCAATTCCCGCCTCAGGTGACTGACTGTGTGGAGTTTGCACGTTCTCCCCGTGTCTGCGTGGGTTTCCTCCGGGTGCTCCGGTTTCCTCCCACAGTCCAAAGATGTGCAGGTTAGGTGAATTGGCCATGCTAAATTGCCCGTAGTGTTAGGTAAGGGGTAAATGTAGGGGTATGGGTGGGTTGCGTTTCGGCGGGGTGGTGTGGACTTGTTGGGCCGAAGGGCCTGTTTCCACACTGTAAGTAATCTAATCTAATAATATATACAATCATATAAACCTCATATTTGTAACAGGGGCTCGTGATATAGATTTGTCTTATTCTGGGCTTAATTCTCTCCCTTGTATTGTGTACCACATTTCCCTGTAGAAAATAAGAGTGAGAGTTTGTGAGTGTTTCCTACAGCTGAGTGTACAGACACCTTGAAGTTCTGCATGCTGTGTAAATGCCAAGGGGTGAAAGAACAATGTATTTTCTGGAAGAGCAGATGAGTTTCTAACTCACTCTGCTAAACAGCCAACCCAAAACCTTGCTCCAGTTAAAATCAAGGATCAAGTGGAGTTCTTCGAGGAGAAAGTGAGGTCTGCAGATGCTGGAGATCAAAGTTGAAACTTTATTGCTGGAACAGCACAGCAGGTCAGGCAGCATCCAGGGAACAGGAGATTCGACGTTTCGGGCACAGGCCCTTCTTCAGGAATCAAGTGGAGTTCTGATAAACATAGGGAATCAAACCCCACCTAGTTTCAGTTACCTCAGAAGTGGAATGACAACCATTATAAAACTGAATAAATTCACTTTGGAGTAAGTTTTACCTTCGTCACCTGGGCAATAAACTGCCAAAGCAACTTGATTTTGAAACTAAGAGAACTGAAAATTAAATGGATTCAAGAGAATCGAAAGTTAAATGGGTTTTGTATGATCTGCAGCAATAGTTTACCTCCCAAGCAATGAAGGTGAAAATTATCCATCCTTGTTTCGACTTTCTCATTTGCTTATTTGTATTTCATCATGTTCTTCTAGCCACATAATTTCCAGTCAGGGATCATCGATTAAAACAACATGCTGCTGGAAAGACTCCCAAGCAGACACAGGTTTATGAGGTTTGGAAAGAAACAGAATTTACTCCAACTTTATTTATGGATTGTTTGACAGAGCTGGTCATGATAGAGTACAGGGAAGTTTAACTTTCCACTGGGTATGTGGATGGTATTAGTGATTGAGGAGAGGAAATGTTCATGCACTAAGAGATCTTTCTACATCACACTTTCAATTCCTGTCCTCAGTTCTTGTTCCATTTTACAAGCCCCCTGGAAATATAAAGTGTTCAATGTTTCACCTGTGTAAGGTCTGCATGTTAAATCTGATTCCTGTGCCATTTAATGTCAAATAACTTCAACACAACAACTGATTGTCTTCTTGAGCTATTTTATTACTTTTCTAAAATAAAAACAATCCTGCTATTCCTTGAAAAACTACCTATATTTTTTTTTAAAATGGGCTTCACTCCATCCATTAGTTATTTCCCCCATATCTTTCCCCCTCCATTTTCTTTTTTGTTAAATATGCTTATTCTACCAAGTATTACTTTTTACCTTAGAAGACTGCAGTCATGTTGAAATGCTACCCTATAAATGGCATTCTACAGCCAGTTTCACAACATGATTTTGCCAAAGTATTTTACATTTTGTCTCTTTCTGAGTAATGCTTCCAATCACTGCTCTGTTTGTCCCACTAACAGTTGAGCTGAACTGAGAATATAAAATGTCATGAAGTATCTCCACTTTTCAACATTACTCTGACATCTCATTTTTATTTTGTGGTCATGATGTGCCTTCTCATGGGTGCAAACATGCAGCTGTTTCTCCACAACTTCCCAGTCTCAGTTGTCAGAAAGATAGAGGAGGCTATAAGTGGCAGCTTGGAAAGGAGTGAGACCTGGAAGAATACTTGAGAACTCTTATTCAACTCCCAATAAATAGATGTATTAGGTTCAGCAGTAAAAGTAGTCTGAGATAATAGAGATCAGAAATGTAAAAATGAAGGACCCATCCTGAAGAGAGATTTGACAGGAAAAAATATAACTGAAGATAAAGTTACGTATTGCAATCAGAATTCCAGTCCCATTTTCCTTACATTCATGTAAATATAAATGAAGAAGATCTGTCTGATACGCAAAGACTAATATCAAAAGCAACCCTGAAGAAAATAGCACGGTGGTTCAGTGGTTAGCACTGTTGCCTCACAGTGCCAGGGTCCCAGGTTTGATTCCAGCCTTGTGCGATGCCTGTGTGGAGTTTGCACATTCTCCCTGCGTCTGCGTGGGTTTCCTCCGTGTGCTCTGGTTTCCTCCCACAGTCCAAAGATGCGCAGGTCAGGTGTATTGGCCATGTTAAATTGCCTGTAGTGCTAGGAGCATTAGTTAGAGAGAAATGGGTCTGGGTGGGTTACTCTTTGGAGGGTCGGTGTGGACTGGTTGGGCTGAAGGGCCTGTTTCCACACTGTAGGGAATCTAGTCTAATCTAAATGTATCATGTATTTGGTCCACAGCTACTAACATTAACCTCCAGCATGCCAATGATATTTTACAGCCACGTGAATGAGAATTTGATGCTCAGCAGGATAGAGTGCAAGTCAGACTTGAGACTACAGAAGTTGGCA
This sequence comes from Chiloscyllium plagiosum, assembly GCF_004010195.1. Lineage (NCBI taxonomy): Eukaryota > Metazoa > Chordata > Chondrichthyes > Orectolobiformes > Hemiscylliidae > Chiloscyllium > Chiloscyllium plagiosum. The sequence goes on from NW_025211605.1 coordinate 3,139, forward strand.
GGAAGAGGTTTTACATTAATAAGAACATAGACAATATAAGAGGAAGAAGCAACATAACACTGAGAATTCAACCGAAATAATGAATGGTAGAAATATACTGTAAAGAGAAAAGACAGGGCAAACTTTCTAATAGGGTTCATTTTCATAACACTACTTTGAACAAGAAATCTGTCTACAACATTTACAATTGCTGACTAATTTGTTGTATACTCCTTGAAATGTCTGTGTTTAATTCAATTGAGATGCTTCAGCAGGGTTGTAATCTAATGGCTTTGGCTTATTTATATCTGAAATAATGAGATTATTACATGTTGGAACCCAATTGAGCAGGTAATATAGAATAACAGATCCCTCAGTGTGAGTTAAATACAAGCAGAAATACCCAGCCAGTACACCACCACTTGAGAAGACAGCTTCATGTTTTGGTTTTATATCTTCATCTGAGTTCAAAGTAAAGGACTCAATGTGCTATCCCAAAGGAAATAAGTTTAGAAAGGAGGGGATAAGGGAGAACAGTATAAAAATTGAGAATTATAATGTGAAGGTGTCAAATGACCAACTTTCAGTTACATACTGGGATCTATATGAGGAACTTAAATGATTTTATACAGCATAATAGTAACAGGAGTGACTTGCAGACTAACAAGGAGTTTAAGAGATTTATAGTTAAAGATAAAATTTGCAAAGGTTTATGCCAATGCAAATGTTTGCACACACTCTGTGAATATCAGAAAACAATATGATTTTACATTCATTAAATCAATGAACTGTATATGTTTAAGAACTTCATCCACTCTCAACCGTCTTCCTTATCAATAAAAGAACCACTCCCTTCACAAAGTTCACTGCCATCTAATCAAAGGAACCAAATGGTTTTTATGTGTTTATTATAATATTAATCTATAATGTCATTGGTTAGATGTATTAATATGTGCATACACAAAAGCTGCTAGACATATATAAGCATGAATATTTTTACAAAAGAATACATCAAAGCAAAGGACATTGGTGACAGCAACTAAACTATTGAATTTGTGGAGAACACAAGCTGTTGGAAACACCTATGTGTGTATCAACATATTGGATTTTAATTAAGGCAACATTGGAGAGAAATTGTCATGGGACATCAGGTTCATCCACTTCACCCCTCCTCCCCACCTCCAGCCCACTAAACTCTCTCACTCTGAAATTTCTCTCATCAAAGTATGAGTTGAAAAACTATCAGAAGATGTCATTGTGGCATGTCCAGAATTCTTAAAGGGAGAACTCTGAATTAAAACCATTGTCTCCTTAGAAAGAAAGGAAATCAATCAATGACTACTGCTCCAATGAAAAACACTTGAGACCAGTAGTTACTATGAAAAGTGATAAACAAACTTCTGGACAATCCATGAACAAAACCTTCCTTTCTTTAAATTTTACTTGAGACAATTTTTATAAGATTTGATATTCTACCGAGCTCTGACATCCTCCATTTGGTGATTGTTTGTTGTATTTTTGTGTGTTTTTTTGCATTAATGGGCAAGCAAATACATTTGTGTATATTTTAAACTCTTGTTAATAAATTTTTCATTTTTGCTTGAGTGAGTTTTAGAAATAAAACCAGCTCTTTACTAAACTAAAGGATCTTGACTCGCTTATTTTTACACTAAGTTATACTCAAACAAATATTTTGTTATTAAATTAGCAATAACATCTCCCTTTAAATTCAAGCTCTGTTGTCACCATCTCACCCCTCCTGGATTGGTTGCGAAAAATAAGCATGGAAGCTGAAATTGAATCAATTGATTAAGGTGAATAGATTATGTGAAATAAAAATTATGTATAACACATTATGATGTTTAATAATTTCTGTTTATTTTATTCAGTTCTAGATGTACTACTCCTGACATCTTATAGGTTGTTAAGGCACATTAGCAGATTCATGCTGGCAAATTAGCATTACTGAGCCGCTGATTTATTGAACAATAATTCTGAGACAATTTTGATAACAGCTATATAAGACAGTAATACAATTATGGGACATTGTGACTGTTTGGACAAATTGTCAATGTAAGACTGAGTCTTAGCATAATATTTGCGCATTGTGGTTCCTTGCACATCCATCATTCTATATATAGCTTGCAAATAAAGCTGTTGGTACTCTGTGCTGTTTTTAACCTACTTTTCTATATGATGGCCAGACTGCTATTAAGGGGGTGACTGCACAGGGGTTATAGAAATATTATTCCTACATCTGCTCACCTGGGCTTCCTTCCAAAAAACATGTCAAATGAACCTGTCCTCACCTATCAGGTTATGATGGGCATTGGGAGATTTCAGACTGACCAACTTACTGATGATGAAACTTCAGAGATCAGATTCATCACTGATTGATGCATTTATTTTCTTTGGTCCGCCCTGACACACCTTTCGACCACTTGGTGCATTTATTCTTTATCAATTGTCACTTTATCTTATATGGGTAAATGATCAAAGTTAATATGTTCCATTTAATTTTATTTAATTAACTTTATAGCAATTAAGATGCAGTTGGTCGAAATGGCCACTACTTTGAACAAAATGAGATGAACCACTTTCATTTTGGTTTTGTGACCAGTGTTGTGGTAATGTTCTAAAGGTACTTTGTTAATTATATATCAATTACAATTTAATCAGTATATTTACATTAATTTTGGATTCACCTATGCCAATTTGTGTAGGAACAGGTTAAAACTATGATTGCTAAATTTTAGTGCATGATAAATAATGTGTCCATCAGGATGGAAAAGTTTGTATCTATGGGAAAACTAGACTCCAGTTCTCTCCTTCACCACTTGGTTACCTGAGCTCTAACAATCTTTAATAAAGCATGCATTAGAAACAAAGTTGACTAGTGATTTCTCACAGTGTGAGGGATGGTTGAATAACAGAGGAGAGCTTTATTTAACACTGAAGTCTATGTATAGCAGGAGTTATTGGATAGTATAAGGAAGAGGCACTATTCACCAGAGGTTAACTCTAAAAGCATTAGCATAGCATTGGTAAAACACCAACCAGAAATTCACATTAGGGATATCCTGGTTTCTATGATTCATCAGTCACTATTAAATATAGTGTCAAGTGTGCAGTTCAACCCTCAAAGCAGCAAAGGTTATTTTAACATTGCTACAAATTAAGTCTTTGGTGAGATGCATACTTCACCTTTGTCTGGAAGAGTAGCCTTTAGTCATAGTGAAAACTGTGTTTTTGAAAATCATTTGTGCTTCATCATTTAATCTGCAATGATGTACAGACCGGCAGATGAATTGAACAGCTCAGCAGTGGCTTCTTACAGTTGTTATCTCAATTAAAAATTGGGCACATGAAAAAGATTTGCTAAGAACAAATCTGTTGACTTGAAATGATAGGTTGAGTCACCTAGCTATAAAGGTAAAGGATGAGAGAATCAGTAAACCAGCCTCCAGTATTATCAGTGCGGGTCATTATTACCTTTGCAGCAACCAAATAATTTTTTTATCTCAAGGTTCCCTATAAGGATAATGTTGAGAAAGTAATGATTGAACAGTGGTCCTCATTCAATAGTCCTGTCTGATAAAAAAAACTACAAATATAAATTTAAGAAACTGCAATTACACAAAACATTCAATTTTAAATTGCCTGCACGGAGGATGTATGCTATTGATGTAGATATTACAATGCTTTTATTCATGATGTGGAGGAACCAGTGTTGGACTGGGGTGGACAAAGTTAAAAATCACACATCACCAGATTATAGTCCAACAGTGCTTCCAAATAAACCTGTTGGAATAATGTTTTGAGTCACAGTGGCTGAACAAACAGTAAGTAAATAGAACATATTAGATCTACAAAAGCATATTTTCCTATATACCTGGAAGTGCAACATCACAAGGGTAAAATGGCCTTCCTGCTTCATGTGGCATTTGTATCACCAATAAATCATAAAATACTATTAAATTAATATTCCCTTTGACTGAAAGGTTAAAATCTGTGAGTGTTCAATTCAGTGGGGAACAGTGCACATCGGAGATGCAGGTCAGAGCCTTGAAACTGCACTAGTATTGCCTTTTCTGTGACCCATACTCCTTGCCAGTGCACTTCCCCATTTAGAGTCTGGGGTTGCAAAATTAGCACTTAAATTCCTGTACCTCACTCCTGGCATCTGTTATTCAATATACGAACACTCCAAGTCTGGTTATTTAAATCCAACCTGAAACTGACTCAGAATTCCAGTTAAGTGCCAGCTACGCTTTTTCACAGCCACTGTGTCAAAATAGCCTAATCATGTCAGCAATCCCCTTTTGCCTGTGAGTTATTTTGATACAGTGTCAGAACAGAAGAGGCAAGGAGAATAATTCAAGACAGATCATGAAATAGGTGGGGATCTCAGAGACCTGAAATTCAAATATGAAAATGTATACATGGCTTCTTGAAAATACATTCTTGAAAAGATGGGTAAATAATTAACTATAGTTCAAGAGCAATCATAAGCATCACTCTTCATTCTGGTTATACAGCTTGAGGGGCACCACTCCACATTAAGCCTAGGGAATATCAAGGAGGCAGCACTCCATGAACTACCACAGTCAGTACAGGGGTTGAACCTACACTGTTAGTATCACTCTGGATTATACTCTATCCCAATCCTGAAAAGAGTTCTAACTGTAATCCCTTTTCAAATGGATCATGAAACAAACATCCTTTATTGACTCAGGTAAGAATTCATTATCATATTACTGGTAGATAAAGAAATACTCAACATCTCATGCTCGGTTGATAAGGCATGATCATGGTAAGTTGCATGCGTAAAGCTCACGTGGGAGGGTGAATCAACTTTACTCTTTTCAATCTCCTCAGGAGGTCACAACAAAGGTTTGTTCTTTTTTTTAAGCAGGTGGTTCCTCCAATTAAAATGTAATTAACTTTTTTTTGCTCGCAGTACGGAGACAATCACAAGTCTTTCTTGAGTTAAACAGGAATATATTTGTTAACTGCTAGACACGAGAAAAATAATAAACACAACTTCATGAAGTTTCTTTCTGTCTCCTTGTCACAAGGTGCATGTAGTGATTGGACCAAGAACCAGGTGGATCTCATTGACTATGAGATATTTTGATTGGAGTTGTTAACCTGGGCAATCAGGACAGCCCTGGCTGACTGATAAAAACAGGAGGTTGGAGGGCTCTCTACGCGGGAGTCCTCCCCCTTTCTCTCGGGGATCTGGGGTGGAGGGTGCTGCACGCAGCAGTCCCCTGCAACCGCAGATTGCGGTGGTTCACGGACTCCCAGCCCAACTGCTTGTTCTGTGGCACTGTGGAGTCCGTGGACCA
>NW_025211605.1:22386-23001 GCF_004010195.1 Chiloscyllium plagiosum
ATAAATAAATAAGCAGGACATTGGGCCGACTGCCTGTCCCTCTTCCGCGGTTACGTTGGAGCCCGGGTGTCCTTGGAGAAGGAGCACGCGGTGTCGACCAACGCCCTGGAGTTGTTCAGGGAGAGGTGGGTGCCGCAGGGAGTGGAGTGCATTATTTCTCCCTCCAACTCTATTTTGATTTAGTCCCTACCCTCCCCTTCACTGTTTTGATCACACAGCACTGTCCTTTGATGTGAAGGGCAGTGTTTGTCACTGGCCACCCGGGTGTTTTCCTATCTTCCTGGTGGTGGAAATTGAATAAAGATTCGTGCACCTTGTGTCTTTCACTGTGTCTCCCACTTGCACACAAAAAAAAAAAAAAATGGGGGAAAGGTGGGAGGGGCGAAAAAAAAAAAGAGAAAAATAAAGAAAAGATAAACAGGAGATTTAAATTTTTAAAAAATTATTAAAGAGAAAAAAAAATTTAAAAAAAAGAAAATAAACAGGAGATTTCACGCCTTGGCGTGCCCATTTGCCACCGGGCGGTGGGGATCCCCAGTGGAGGGCTCTCTACGCGGGAGTCCTCCCCCTTTCTCTTGGGGATCTGGGGTGGAGGGTGCTGCACGCAACAGTCCC
>NW_025211605.1:23018-24000 GCF_004010195.1 Chiloscyllium plagiosum
CAGATTGCGGTGGTTCACGGGCTCCCAGCCCAACTGCTTGTTCTGTGGTGCTGTGGAGTCCGTGGACCATGTATATATTGGGTGTGGGCGTTTGGACTCCCTTTTTGATTTTCTTAAAAACCTTCTCCTCTGTTTTTGGCTGCACTTCAGTCCCATGCTCCTGATCTTTGGGCACCCGGTACGGAGGAGGGAGGGCAGGTCTGAAGACCTCCTCATGGGTCTGCTGCTGGGCCTGGCCAAACTGGCCATCAACAGGTCCAGGGCCGTGGAGGGGGTCGTTAGGGCCGATTGCCTGCCCCTCTTCCGCGGTTACGTTAGGGCCTGGGTGTCCTTGGAGAAGGAGCACGCGGTGTCGACCAACACCCTGGAGTTGTTCAGGGAGAGGTGGGCGCCGCAGGGAGTGGAGTGCATCATTTCTCCCTCCAACTCTATTTTGATTTAGTCCCTACCCTCCCCTTCACTGTTTTGATCACACAGCACTGCCCTTTGATGTGAAGGGCAGTGTTTTTCACTGGCCACCCGGGTGTTTTCCTATCTTCCTGGTGGTGGAATTTGAATAAAGATTCGTGCACTTTGTGTCTTTCACTGTCTTTCACACCTGCACACACACACCATGGGTGCTAAAATAAAAGAGAAAAAAAATAAAAAAATAAAAAAATAAAAACAGGAGGTGCTGCACACAGCAGTCCCCTGCAACCGCAGATTGCGGTGGTTCACGAACTCCCAGCCCAACTGCTTGTTCTGTGGCGCTGTGGAGTCCGTGGGCCATGCATATATTGGGTGTGGGTCTTTGCACTCCCTCTTTGATGAAAAGAAAATAAAAACAGGAGGTTCAGTGCCTTTGCATTTTAGGAGGCTGACTTTATGCTGGCTGGTCTCTGTTTTTGGAGGAGGGAAAAACCTGATTCCTGAACTTGCTGAATTATTTAGCCAGTTTGTTAACTGGCATTCCTTTAATGAGGACTGGTTGTGTGCATCAGGA
>NW_025211606.1:0-1209 GCF_004010195.1 Chiloscyllium plagiosum
ATCATGGAGGAGGTGGAGGGCATGGGTGGTGTCACGAACGTAGGTGGGGAGTTCTTGGACTAAGGGGGACAGGACAGTGTGGTAGCTACACTGGCACCACACCCCACCTTTTCCTCCGCTACATCGATGATTGTATTGGTGCTACCTCGTGCTCCCACAAGGAGGTTGAACAGTTCATCCACTTTACGAACACCTTCCACCTCGATCTCATATTTACCTGGACCGTCTCAGACTCCTCCCTCCCCTTCCTAGACCTCTCCATTTCTATCTCAGGCGACCGACTCAACATAGACATTTACTACAAACCGACCAACTCCCACAGCTACCTAGATGACACCTCCTCCCACCCTGCCCCCTGTAAAAATGCCATCCCATATTCCCAATTCCTTCGCCTCCGCCGCATCTACTCCCAGGAGGACCAATTCCACTACCGAACAACCCGAATGGCCTCCTTCTTCAAAGACCGCAATTTCCCCTCAGACGTGGTCAAAGATGTTCTCCACCGCATCTCCTCCACTTCCCGCTCCTCCGCCCTTGAACCTCGCCCCTCCAATCGCCACCAGGACAGAACCCCACTGGTCCTCACCTTCCACCCCACCAACCTCCGGATACATCGTATCATCCTCCATCATTTCCACCACCACCAAACAGACCCCACCACCAGGGATATGTTTCCCTCCCCACCCCGATCAGCGTTCCAGAGAGACCAATCCCTCCGCGACTCCCTCGTCAGGTCCACACCCCCCACCAACCCAACCTCCACTCCCGGCACCTTCCCCTGCAACCGCAAGAAGTGCAAAACTTGCGCTCACACCTTCCCCCTCACCTCCCTCCAAGGCCCCAATGGATCCTTCCATATCCGTTAAATTCACCTGCACCTCCACACACATCATTTACTGTATCCGCTGCACCCGATGTGGTCTCCTCTACATTGGGGAGACAGGCCGCCTACTTGCGGAACGTTTCAGGGAACACCTCTGGGACACCCGCACCAACCAACCCAACCACCTCGTGGCTGAACATTTTAACTCCCCCTCCCACTCTGCCAAGGACATGCAGATCCTTGGCCTCCTCCATCGCCAGACTCTGGGCACACGACACCTGGTGGAAGAGCGCCTCATCTTCCGCCTAGGAACCCTCCAACCACACGGGATGAATGTAGATTTCTCCAGCTTCCTCATTTCCCCTCCCCCCACCTTATCTCAGTCC
>NW_025211606.1:3289-12513 GCF_004010195.1 Chiloscyllium plagiosum
TAGCGTGGCCAATTCACCTGACCTGCACATTTTTGGACTGTGGGAGGAAACCGGAGCACCCGGAGGAAACCCACGCAGACACGGGGAGAACGTGCAAACTCCATGCAGTCAGTCGCCTAAGGTGGGAATTGAACCCGGGTCTCTGGCGCTGTGAGGCAGCAGTGCTCACCACTGTGCCACTGTGCCGCCCACTTTCTTAAAAAGTGGGACAACATTAGCCACCCTCCAATCTGCAGGAACTCATCCTGAATCTGTGGAACATTGGAAAATGATCAATAATGCATGCACGATTTCTAGAGCCACCTCCTTCAGTTCCCTGGGATGCAGACCATCCGGTCCCGGGGACTTATCAGCCTTGGACCTAACAGTCTCTCCAACACCATTTCCTGCATAATATAAATTCTCTTCAGTTCGGGTCCTTCAGCCACTATTACATCTGGGAGATTGCCCGTGTCTTCCTCAGTGAAGACAGATCTAAAGTACCAATTCAACCCTTCTGCCATTTCTTTATTCCCCGAAATAAATTAACCCGTTTCTGTCTTCAAGTGTCTAATTTTAGTCTTAATATTTTTTTTTTCTTTTCACATACCAAAAGAAGCCTTTACTATCCTCCTTTATATTTTTGGACAGTTTACCTTCGTATCTTATTTTTCCTTTGTGTATTACTTTCTTAGTTATCCTCTATGTAGAACACGGTGTCTGGTATTGAATGAAGATATTTATTGAAATTACTCTTGTTTTGAGTGGAGTGACTAAACCAAGACAGTGATGTGACCTTCTGGATTGTTTATTAAGTGTTGTGTATGAGCTTTAAAATGACTGTATGGAAAGGTGTAGCACGGCCCCAAGGGAGAAGGATTTACCGAAGATCTCTGTGGTATGACCCACCAGGCACCGCGGTGTTTGTCAATGGGACCCTCTGGGTCCACCCTGTGGAATCAGTGGGATTCAGATGTAACCATCAGCTCGTAGTGTACAGGAAAACCCATGGGATTCCCACATTATGTTACAGGAGTGCAGGGACCACAGGCGATTTGTGGGGGTTACCTGAGAATGGGTACATGGCAGCCTAGACAAGGGGGGTTAGAGTTCAAACAGCGATGTCTTAGGAAGCCCTACCAGGGAGAATTCCTCGGGAACAAAATTAAAAATGTGCTGAGACCAGAAGAGAAGGTTCCTCCCCCAGCTTATCCCACACACACTGGGCCCTCGCAATGGACTAGTCATTAAACCCTCAGGGAAAACCCTGTTCAATAACATTCATCACAGACTAACAACAATCATAATCATAACGTCAGGGACAGAGTTACTGGAGTGGGGTCCTTCCCCGTTAAAATGATTACATTCCCACCTGACCCACGGCATAACAGGGAGGAATGACAGGGAAATATGAGGGAAATCTCAGACCAGCGGTTAACTGACGAAAGAAAAAGGAACTCCTCAATGATCTAGCCACAGCACACAGGGCAGGAATGTCACCGGTCAATACCCTTGACTTGGCTAATTTGGAAAATAAACTCAGAATTCTGACCAACAAGTTAACGAGCCCTAGAAGGTCTGAACACAGATAATCAACAGCAGACCATGGGACAGCCCATGGAGAACCAGACTAGAAATCACTTAGTGACCATCCTGGAGGGTCACTGCAAGACGATTAACCAGATCACCCAGGGCCAAATCAGGGACGATGGTGAGCAGGAAATCCACACCCAGTGCAGTATCTCTGGTAACGGGATGATGGAACAGCTGAGGGCGGACTTCAGGCAGGCTGGCCAAAGGAATGACCCATCCCGGAACAGTAACAAACAGTGTGACCATTTGTTTCAGGAGAAGACCCACATGATTATCTCTCACTGCCAGTTACAGCAGCTCACCAAGGTCTGGTTTAATGACATCTGTAAGGACACTCTCGTTGAGGCACTGGGTTTGGTGCCAATGATTCAAATTATCCCGAGATACAAAGTTGGGATGGGGACCTTTGAATTTGAAAATATCAGAATTATATGAAAAAAATGTCTGTGGTTGGGTTACCATGACACCCTCCCATGTGTTGTAGAGAGAGAGAGGGGACATTGACAGGGACCAGCTCGAAGTAAATCAGAATGAACAGGCCACACCATCAATGCCCACAGCCTGTCATCCATGAACTCTCAAATCAAGCTGTGTTCCTAACTGCACTCAACATGATATATCTCATGATATTGATGGTTATGGTGGTAGTCTGCAAAAGATAGATAACCCAACAGATGGGTACAGTCACTATGAATCAGGCCTGGACATACGCCCAGGGGCTAAAAAATGGCGGGAGCTCCCAGGATTATCACTGTATTCTTATTCATTGGTGGGATGTGGGTGTCTCTGGCTGGCCAGTATTTAATGTCCATCCCTATTTGTCCCTGACGAACGTGGGGCTGAGCTGCATTCTTGAACCGCTGCAGTCCATGTGCTGGAAGTAGACCCACAATGCCCTGAGGGAGGGAAGTCCAGGACTTTAAGCCAGCAGGTCTCATTCCCTTGTATTTATTCTGATAACTGAATGTTGTCTATGCACCAGAATTCTGTGCACCATATGCCTCTGCCATTTGAAAAAAGAAATGCCATTTCAAAAACTAATTTCTTAAAAAATACATGATGCACAAAATATTAAAACTCTGGACTACAATCTATTTATTCTTTCTCCTTCTTACAACTTTATACAATGTTCGCATTCCTAACAACTTTCACTTATTCCAGCATTTGTCACTTGGGACAATACATCAGCCAGTACTTTAAACAATTGCTTCCACAAGAAGACTCCATGAAAATCGTCCTGTATTCTTCATTTGAAACTTTTTAATGAAGCCCAGGGGAGAATGATCAATGTCACTTCGCATTTCATTGCTGTCAGATACAGACTTCAAAGCATTGAAGAGCCAACAGCAACCCCAACTCCCTCTTTGTCTATCGGAGAGTTTTTTTTTTACAATAACTTGCATTGTTTCCAAGAGAATTACCCTCTGTTTTTCTCTATTCCTGATTCATTATTAAGTACACATCCCCAAGTCACCAGCATCGACTGACATTCTGAAAAGGCTGGAAAGCTCAGGGGTGGCAACATTGGTTCATTTACTTAAATTGCCTTCACCATTTCAAAGACAGCCTCGTGTTCTGCTACCCAGACCACTTTTACTTGTTTCCTTCACAAACTTGTTAAAGGCACATCCCTCCAGCTACAATTATATACAGATTCACAGTAAACTCATACATTCCTAAAAATCTATTAATTTTTCGTTTAGTTTTCGGAACAGCGAACTCTATTTGAGTCTTCAGTTTTGCTGTCTACAGCAATATCTCTGTGTGTTATGTTTATGTCTGTATGTGTTTTTATATGTATATATCTGTGTCTCTGAATGTGAACCTGTCTCTGTGTGTGTATGGGTGTCTGCGTATGTGAGTGTCGAAGTATTTATGTGTGTGTGTATCTGTGTATGTTTCTGTGTTTGTGTGCCTGTCTCTGTTTACATGAATGTATGTCTCTATATTTGTGTTCATGTCGTGTTATATATGTTTCTGCCTGCGTATCTTTGTCAGTGACTATCTATGTGTGTCTGTAGGTATATGTCTTTATGTTAGTGAATATTAGTGTGTATTACAATGTGCATCTATGCTTGTCTGTATCCGTTTGTATGTCTCGGTGTGCATCTCGGTGTGTTCATGCTTATTGTGTGTTAATGCAACATTATGTACATCCCTGTGTCTGTATCTCTGTGCAATGGGGTCTCTAGTGTTTGGTAGGTGAAGCCATTGAAATGGGGTCAAGCCCTGCTAGCTCTGTCTTTCCTTCTTGGTTTGACAGTAACAATGTTGATGCTCATGTTGATGTGTGTCTCTGTATGAATGTCTGTGTGTGTGCATGTGGGTGTCCCTCCCTGCCTACTATGGGAAACACTTTGTCATTAATGGAAGTTTGAATGAATGAATTCAAATATCGGATTTCAAAGAGACACTCTCTCTCTTTCTCTCTGTCCCTCTTGTGCTTAAAGTGATACAATGCCACCCTCTGTTGGACGCCTCACGCCACTGCAAAGCAAAAGATTTTTGTGCAGAAAACATTACATTCTGAATCTTTCATATGGCACATTGGTTTAATTCTTCGCTGGAAACACAAAGCGGTTTTGCTCGATCCTTTACGAAGCTGAGAAGAAGGAGGTGATCATGCCCAGTGCTAATCTCTCCACCTTTCAATCCTTTCTCATTTATAATTTGTAAAAGTACATCAGAAAACTTTGTAAGCTGCAAAAAGTGCAGTAAAATTCATCCCGTCTCGTCATGAACTGATTCACCCGGAGGTGGGTGGATACAACTGCAATGGAAAATTCTATTTGATGTGTATAATGTCGGGAATACTGCTCAAAGACACGTGATTTCCACATTGCAGAGGAAACCCAAACGTTCTCCACATGAACGTGTTACACGCTGAAGAATCCCAGTCCAGTTGCAAAACTCTCCACACCAGCTCTGTGTGTGTGTCTGTGTGTGTGTGTGTGTGTGTGTGTGTGTGTGTCAGTGTGGGTGTGTGTGTGTTGATAGGGATGTCAGTTTTATGATGCTCTGAGATGCTGCCCTCTCTTCATCTCTGATTGAATCCTTAAGGGACTCCCTCCTCCACAAATTCCTCTACAATGGTGTGGTGTGGCGAGCAGAGGGTTGCATTGTATGACTTCCACTACAAGGGAGTTTCGTTTAACTTTTTTAACTCTTCACTCCTTGACAGAAATTTTCTGTTCAGAGAATTACTGGAGGAGCAGTCCATTAGAATTAGGAAGGTTAATGTTGGAAAATAGGAAGGCCAGCCATTTGTAATAAATTATATTTATTCATAATACAAGGAATTAATACAAGTAGGTATTTTCGGGTCATCTTAAACATTGTTCTGAATCGAGACGATGTTGTTGCAGAAATGAATGCTTAATGGCTGGGTTCTGAAAACATTATGTAATTGCCTGTCACAATGTCTAACATCGAAACAGCTCATAGGTAGTTGTTTATGACATTAGTATGGGGTATGTTGAATTATACTGAGTAGTGAGACTATGTATTCGGCAGTGGAACATTTTCTGAATAACTCTTCTATTTATTTTAATCAGAAACCTCTGAAGGATTTGATTTCGATAGAGAATTACAGAGAGTTCCAAGCTGATAGGAATTACCTAGCAGGAAATTCCATTTCCCTGAACAATTCCTTTGGATTGTGCTATGATGAGGAATCTGCAAGGTCCCTGCACTGAGATAGGACTCTCCGTCAGGAGTACGATCGAATACTCCCCACTTGCCTTGATGGGGGCAGCTCCAACAACACTCAAGAAGCTCAACAGCTTCCAGGACAAAGCAGCTGCTTGTGTACCTCCACATCTACAATTCCCCACTGCCCCCTCCTCCACTGAGTAGCAGCAGTGTATGGTATTTTGAAGATGCCTGCAGACATTCACCAAAGATCCTCAGATAGTACCTTCCAAAACCACAACCACTTCCATCTAGGAAGACAAGGGCAGCAGATGCATGGGAACATCAACATCTTTAAATTTCTCTCCAAGCTTCACAAGCATCCTGACTTGGAAATGTATTACCATTTGTACTCTGTACAAACCTACAATGGATGACTGACAGACACCTTCGGAATCCATTACCCCATCTTTGCACCTCACAGTTTGTACATGATCACATCTCAGCCTCCTGCAGATGGAATACAGTGAGATAGGAAGCAATGTTAGACTGAGGGGGTCAATAGAGACTTGAATGGTACAATGTTAACCTGGGGCAGGAACAGAAAAGGCTTCAGTTATGGATCTGGAATTCAGTCAGCAAAGGAAAGTGAAGATTTGTCAAATTTCGTCACACTGTCACATTTCTGTGATTTGTGTACAATGTTATGGACTAGGCTTAACCACTCAAAACATCTTTAAACAGGTAGCCAGACCGTAACTTTGGCATTTGTTTAGCTAGGTGTATCATGAATATTCCTGGAGTCAATTAGTATCGGAAGGGCTGAAAGCTTCAGTATGTGATTCATGCCTGACCTTCTCTGAAATCTTTCCCAGGATGTTGTTCCCTCTGGCATGACAGAAGCTGTGTTTGAATTTCCTTTTTCACCAAACACCTTGTGGGATGTTACTGAATTGCAACAATTAATTATTTAAGTATTGTAACGGTTAACTTTTCCATAATCAAGTTACTCTATATTCTGCTCTCTTTTGTTCATGTTTTACCGTGCTTTGACCAGCGGCATCAGACCGGGGACACCTACTTCACATCTGTCTTTAAAATAAGAAAAAAGTTAGGGTCTAGGCTACCTTCTTCAATTATTTGGAGGGAGTCTGGCCTGGTCCAAAACAGCGTGGAGGCTCTTCCATATGAGGCAAAAGTGAGGACTGCAGATGTTGGAGCTTAGAGTCAAGAGTCTAGTGATGGAAAAACACACTAAGTCAGTCAGCATCTGAGGAGCAGGAAGGGCTTTGGCCCGAAACGTTAATTTTCCTGCTCCTTAGATGCTGCCTGACTAGCTGTGTTTTTCCAGCACCAGACTCTTGACTCTTCCACATGAACAGAGGTTGCAAAGGCAGAGGTGCCGAAGACTTCAGGGTGCTACAAGCTAAAACAGTTTAACAATGGAAAAAGAGTTCTCCCAATTCAGGGTTTTCTCGTTTTTCATAACATCAGCAGTTATTTCAGTTGGTGTTTAGGGTTGTTGGACTCAAAGGTGGTGAATGGTATGTGTTAGTGTCTTGTATTCCTGGTGTTGGATTCGGTTGGTTTAAACAGTGCTTGGTTAGTAACGGCTTTTTCCGTCACTAAGAGTTTCCTGGAGGTGTAAGAAGTGACTTTGAGGGGCTTAAAAAAGTTAGCATTGCAAACATGTTGGAATTGGCAGGTAAACGGGTTATCTTCTGTAAGAAAAGGAACGGTAATTACACCTCGACATTGAAATTTTCCCGAAATGCTATCAGAATTTTTGGAAATTGTTTGAATTCAATTGCAGATGAAGCAGCTTAAACATGAAAAAAAGCGAAACAGTTTTAATTACAATTAAAAGCTGAGAAAAGAGGCAAGGAAAGAATACTCCTGGCAGAACGAACAGAAAAGGAGAGGAAGGCCCGAGCAGAAAAAAAATGGAAAAAGAGAGAGAAGAAAAGCAAGAAGAGGGAGAGATTGGACTTCAGAAGTTGAGAATTAGACAGGAAAGACAACTTAAAAGGATGAAGGTTTGGATAGAAGGTCAGTTTAGTGAGGAGGATAGTGATGATGAGCAAACCCATGAGCCAAAGACCTGGTGGGGACCCGTTTAAATATATCCAAGTATTGCCTGCATTTGATGTGAAGGATGTTTAAGTCTTTTTCATTTCATTTGCAAAAGTGGCCAGTGACCATTTGGGTTTTGTTGGTCCAGACCAAGCTGGTGGGTACAGATAAATGAGTTATCTAGAGCGTATGAGGAGCTGAAGAAATCCATTTTCAATGCATATCAAGCTTGTGCCAGAAGTCTACAGACAACGTTTCAGGAATATCAGGAGGGACTCCAGCCAAATATACATTGAACTTGAAAGGATCAAACAAAGAAATTTTGAGAAGTGGATGAGGGAATTAAAAATAGATCAAACATGTGACACGCTTGGAGAGTTGATTATTTTGGAGGAATTCAAACATTCGCAGTGGGGTATTAGTGCTCATGTGGAAGAGCCAAAAGTCTGGTGCTGGATAAACACAGCAAGTCAGGCAGCATCTAAGGAGCAGGAAAGTCGCCGAATCGGGCAAAATGATTTCCAATCAAGGGCTTTTGCCAGAAACATCAATTTTCCTGCTCCTCGGATGCTGCCTGACTTGCTGTGACTTTCCTGCACTAGACTCTTGACTCTAATCTCCAACATCTGCAGTCCTCACTGTTGCCTCATGTGGAAGAGCAGAGAATTAAAACGGCAAGACTCGCAGCAGAAAAGGCTGATGGTCATGAGCTGATTCATAATACAAATTTTGGATTCCGACATCAATTTCAATCCAGGAGGTAAGATACTGGAGAAAACTGAAATCTTCAGGTGGGAAGGTAAAAGTAGATCTCGGTGAAGAGAATAAGAATAATTTACCTCAAGGTAAAACAAAACTGATGAAGGGGAAAGAGAAGTTCAAAAGCTGCAGTGCATTCACTAATAGAGTAGGCTGCATGAAGTCACAGTGTTAGTGGGTTAGATAAAAGCACATGGATGACGGATGTAGGAAAACAGGATAAGCCACTAAATTTGTTAAAGTGGTTAAAAAAGGACAGTGGAAGCTAAAAAGGTGCACCAGAATGTCCAACCTGGCTGGAGTGTGGGACAGAAGAAAAAGACAGATAGAACATAGAACATAGAAGAATACAGCGCAGTACAGGCCCTTTGGCCCTCGATGTTGCGCCGATCCATACCCATCTAACCGACACTCGCCCACTAATCTCCATATGCCTATCCAATGCCCGCTTAAATGCCCATAAAGAGGGAGAGTCCACCACTGCTACTGGCAGAGCATTCCATGAACTCACGACTCATTGAGTAAAGAACCTACCCCTAACATCTGTCCTATACCTACCACCCCATAATTTAAAGCTATGCCCCCTCGTAATAGCTGACTCCATACGTGGAAAAAAGTTCTCACTGTCAGCCCTATCTAAACCCCTAATCATCTTGTACACCTCTATCAAGTCATCCCTAAACCTTCTTTTCTCCAATGAAAACAACCCAAGTGCCTCAGTCTTTCCTCATACGATCTTCCTACCATACCAGGCAACATCCTGGTAAACCTCCTCTGCACCCGTTCCAGTGCCTCCACATCCTTCCTATAGTATGGCGAACAAAACTGCACACAATACTCCAGATGCGGCCGCACCAGAGTCTTATGCAATTGCAACATGACCTCAGGATTCCGGAACTCAGTTCCTCTACCAAAAAAAGCCAGTACGCCATATGCCTTCTTCACTGCACTATTTACCTGGGTGGCAACTTTCAAAGATCTGTGTACATGGACACCAAGATCCCTCTGCTCATCCACACTACCAAGTATCCGACCATTAGCCCAGTACCCCATCTTTTTGTTACTCTTACCAAAGTGAATCACCTCACACTTAGCTACATTGAACTCCATTTGCCACCTTTCTGCCCAGCTCTGCAGCTTATCTATATCCCGCTGTAACCTGACACATCCTTCCTCACTGTCAACAACTC
>NW_025211606.1:12820-15000 GCF_004010195.1 Chiloscyllium plagiosum
GAGGACATAAAAATCAAGGCCAGTGGCTCTGCAATCTCCTCCCTTGCTTCTCAGAGAATCCTAGGATAAATGCCATCAGGCCCAGGGGACTTATCTATTTTCACCCTTTCCAGAATTTCCAACACCTCTTCCCTACATACCTCAAAGCCATTCATTCTACTTAATTGTGACTCAGTATTCACATCGGCAACAATGTCCTGTTCCTGAGTGAATACTGACGAAAAGTATTCATTCAGTGTCTCCCCAGTCTCTTCAGCCTCCACACGCAACTTCCCACTACTATCCTTGACTGGACCTATTCCTACCCTAGCCATTCTTTTATTCCTGACATACCTATAGAAAGCCTTATGGTTTTCCCTAATCATACCAACTAAGGACCTTTCATGTCCCCTCCTTGCTGCTCTTAGCTCTACATGTTCTACAGCAAAGATATTATGTAACTTCAAATTTTGTGGGGTGACCTTATAGTGGTTTATAAAATCGTGAGGAGCAGGTATAGGGTAAATAGAATCATAGAATCATTACAGAGTGGAAACAGGCCATTTGGCCCAACACCGACCCTCCAAAGACGAAGCCACTCAGAACCATTCCCCTTCTCTATTACTCTACATTTCTCCTAACTAATGCATCTAATCTCCACATCCCTAAACACTATGAGCAAATTAGCATGGCCAATTCACTTAACCTGCACATCCTTGGACTATTCGAGTAAACGGGAGTACCCGGAGGAAACTCATACAGATACAGGGAGAATATGCAAACTCCACACAGTCATCTGAGGCTGAAATCGAACCAGGGTCCCCGGCGCTATGAGGTATTTTCTCTGGGGTGAGTGAGTACAAAACTAGGGAGCATAGGTTTAAGGTGACAGGAGAAAGATATAAAACGGAATTATGGGGAAACCTTTTCATGCAGAGAGCTGTGTGTCTATGGAATATGCTGCCAGATGAAGACAAATAAGATAATCAGATGGTTACATAGGTTGGACACTGAGCACCTGGTTCCTCGGATGTGATGGCTCACACTAGGGGACATAGCTTTAAATTAAGGGGTGATAGATATAGGACAGATGTCAGATGTAGTTGCTTTACTCACACTGCCTGCAATAGTAGCAGACTCACCAACCTTAAGGGCATTAAAATAGTCATTGGATATGCACATGGATGAGAATGGAATAGTGTAGGTTAGATAGGCTTCAGATTGGTTCCACAGGTCGGCGCAATACGGGCCAATGGGCCTGTACCGCGCTGGAATGTTCTATTTTCTGTGAAGTGGTGGAGATTGGTACATTTACCACATTTAAAATGCATCTGTATGGGTACTTGGATAGGAAAGGTTTAGAGGGATATGGTCAAGTGCAAGCAACGAGGAGTAGAATAGGTTAGGACAGCCGATCATCACAGACAAGTTGGACCGAAGGGTCTGTTTCCGTGCTGGAGACCTCGATGACACTATGACTGAATGTACTCTGTCCTGACGTCCAGCATATTTTCAGGGATTCACCATCCTTTGGGAAGTAATTCCTCCTCATCTCTGTTTTAAATTGCCATCCCCTTATCCTAAACTATATCCTCTCATTCCAGATTGTCCGCTGAAGGAAGGAGTCCTCTCTACCTCGTCAAACTTCATGCGCAATCTGTCGAGACAGTGATGGAAAAACCATGACATCATTCGACGTGACGGCACTGTTTACTTCGATTGACAAAACCCTAGCCAGAGAAACAATAGCCAACCTACTGGACATACAGAATAGAAAACACGACGCTGAACTATCAACAAAGACGGCATACTTAAACTACTGGACTTGTGCCTCACAACACACTTCACATTCAACAACCAAATATACGAACAAATCAACGGAACACCCATGGGATCACCAATCTCGGGACTCATAGCAGAGACAATTATGCAAAGGTTAGAACAAACAGTCCTACCACAAATTCAACCCAAACTCTGGGTCAGATATGTCGATGACACGTTTGTAATCATTAAAAACACGGAAATAGAAAAAACACACCGGATCATCAACGCCCCACTCACAGGAATCCGATTCACGAGAGAAGAAGAAAAGGATAGCCAACTCCCATTCCTAGACGTGATGGTACAGAGAACATCAGACGGAGAATTCACTACAAGAGTATACAGGAAACCCACACACACAGACCAAGTCCTAAACCATG
>NW_025211606.1:15060-17005 GCF_004010195.1 Chiloscyllium plagiosum
AGGGGTCTCAGTAGTCTGGCTGTCAGTTCCGAGATGCTCCTGATGTATCACTACTATCATAGGGCAAGCCAGACAGAGCTGAAAATGTGTTGCTGGAAAAGGGCAGCAGGTCAGGCAGCATCCAGGGAACAGGAGAATCGACGTTTCGGGCATAAGCCTCCCTGTTCCCTGGATGCTGCCTGACCTGCTGCGCTTTTCCAGCAACACATTTTCAGCTCTGATCTCCAGCATCTGCAGACCTCACTTTCTCCTCCTTTCTTATCATAGGGCAAGCCAGACAGAGAACAGCCAGGGAATTCCTAGAGGCATGGCATTCATCCACAAACTCCATCAACAAACACATCGACCTGGACCCAATATACCAACCACTACAGCATACAGCTGAAACTGACAACAGGAAGCGGCAGGGACAGACCACTATAAACACCAGAGGAAACACCAAAGAAGCGCTTCGAAGGAGGCTCCCAAGCACTGATATGTCGCCTAGTCAGGGGACGAAACGTTTGCAACAAAAACTTCCAGCTCGGCGAACAGAACCACAATAATCAGTTTGTGTCAGAAGATAGTCAGTTCAAAGGCTAGTCAAGTCTGGTGAAGGAGCACACTCAGAATGAGGATTCGTTTAATTGGTTTGGCTGTAGTCCCCAACATCTGGAGGTTCATTCAAATTTCGGTCATGGTTAACTAAGCTTTACACCAGTTAGTGGAAAACCAACATGGAGCTGAATAAAATAATCAGTGCTTGGGATCTTCTCTGAGAGAACGCATCACTCCCTATCCCTGTCAGCTTCCTCCAACCATCTCCTGTGGGTCTCCGAGCCCCATTTAAACTTGATTTATTTCAGCTCATTGACACAGTCCTGTTGGAATTCCTCTGTTAAACAGCAGCTCCGGTCCGGGATTGAATAGCGTAATCTTTGCTGCTGCTAGCCCATGTGCTGTTGGAAGGGATGTTTGTGTGGGTGCTGGTTATAGACACTGGTGCACCCACACTTAAACCGTGGTGTTGGTATGAGAACCTCTCGAAGTGCTGGTGATGCTGCCTTTGTGTATTTGTCTTTGTTCCAGTCGTATTCAGCTACCTTGCTACAGCCAGTACTGTGATGACTGTCTTTGTACCATTCCCTTTGATCAGCTCGATATCGAGTAACTTCATCAACTTGTTCCCACAAGTTTCCACAAATTTCCGGTATGCAATTGACCTTCTTTGGCATTTTTCTCTGTTCTTCAATTCCTTCAATTTCATTTCAGGCCATTTTCTCTCCATTACTATCATGTATAAGCTCAGAGACTCGCATATCTATCATTCTCCCCACACCATCCCCATTCGTTTGGCCTGTTGCCCTTATATCCATCTCCTTGTTGGTATTGTCAACAGTGAAGGTTATCTTAGATTACAAAGGAACCTAGGTCAATTGGGACCACAGGCTGAGTGGTCACAGATGGAGTTTATTACATTTTAGTAAAATGAACAATACCAGGAGTTGCACAGTTAATGGTAGGGCCCCAGTTAGATTGTACAGGACATTGTTTAGGCCAGCTTTGGAGTACTGGTGTAGGTAGATAATTGATTAATGGGCAGGAAATAGCGAGTGAGGATAAGAGTGTTCCATTTCAGGTCGGTGACCTGTGTCCAGTAGGGTTCCACAGGGTCAGTGCTGGGATTGTAACTATTCTCAAGGTATGTTACAATCTTGGAGGAAGGAAGTGAGTGTACTACAGGCAGATTTATAGACGCCACAAAAATAGGCAGGTTGTGAATGGAAAACAAAGGTTGACAGGCAGCCACTGATTATTGGTTAACTAAGTGGGCAAAAAGTTGCCAAATAAAATATAATGTAGTAAAAGTTGCACTTATTAATTTGTGAAGTGAGAACAAAAGAACAGAATTGCAAGGTTTACGAAGGTTTGTAGCTCAGGTTGAGGTTTAGGGTGCAGGTTTGCT
>NW_025211606.1:22360-23722 GCF_004010195.1 Chiloscyllium plagiosum
TCTCGGCGCCCCTCTCGCCCCTCTCTCTCATTGTCTTCTCCCCTGTATCTCTCCCTTTCCCTCTCACCCTATCTCTCTCTTCCCCCTCTTTCACTCTCGATCCCCCTCCCTCGGTGTCTCTCCCCCTCCCCACCTCCCATCGTTTCTCTTTGACTGAATCTCTCTCCCGCGTTCCCTCTTTCTCTGACACACTCTCCCTGGTTCTTCACTCTCCCTCTGACCCAGAGTCTGGGGGGTTAGTGGTGGTGAGGCTGCGTGTGGTGTGGTGGGGGTGGGAGTGAGATGCGGGAGGAGGGAAAATTGGGTCGAGACAGAATTGTTGGAGGGAGACAGAGACGGCAGGAGAGAGGGGGGAGGAGGAGAGAGAGGCAGGTAGAGAAACCGGAGTTGGGGGTGTGAGAGAGAGAGGGGAAAGAGGGAGAGTGAAAGAAAGGGAGAGGTGGTGAGAAAAAGAGACTGTGCCGAAAGAGCGAGAGAGAGACAGAATTGAGGAGGAAGAGAGGCGGAGAGGAAATAAGGAGGCCAGGTTGGAGTGGGGAGACAGAGGGAGTTAAACCCACCTCCTGAGCTCAGGGCGCGGTGACCTCCCCTTCCCTGAGGACCAGGACTTGGGACTGAGTCTGTCTCTCTCCAGCTCAGCTTCTCCAACACAAAGACACACAACAACATCGGTCACTCTGCTGCTCGGCACACTTTAATGAACATTTCTATTGCTTACGAAAGGAAATGATGGATATAGTCAGTGGGATGGTGCCTTTTCTCACTGGCCCCTGAGCTGTGAGAAACATTGAAATGTGTCCCTGTAAACCCCCTGTGGGATAAGGATGGACAAACCAGCGCTACCCTCAGTCTGTTAGCATAGCGACAGGCTGCTCCATCGCTGAAACACTGAACTGAAATGAGAAAATCCGGGATGGATTGATTAATGCGGGAATTTGATGGATGGATCGATTTGAGTGAAGGGATATTTCAGCACGTTCTTCAGCTGCTGCCTGAACTTAGTCTGGGTCACGGCATAAATCACGGTGTTTGTGCAGCAACTGAGGAGCTGCAGCATGAAGCCCAATTCCAGCACAAAGGGATCGAGAAACACAGACCGATACTCAATATCCCACATCCGACTCCATATAGAATACAACATGAACGTTGACCATAACAGGATGAAATTGGCCGAGATGACAAACAGTAAAATGATGGATTTTTTTCGGTTTCTCATTTCAGTGTCAGACTGAGCGTCCCCATTGGTGTGAGCGCGGAGTCTCCTGCGGGCTCTGCTGGTCACTAAAATGTGTCTGACGGTGAGAACATTGAGCAGCAGAACCAGGAGAAATGGGACACACGGGGTTAGAATGTGATGGAGGA
>NW_025211606.1:23846-24000 GCF_004010195.1 Chiloscyllium plagiosum
CAGGAAATAAAACTGTTCCCGATAGACAATGGGAATGTGTCTCAGTATCAGGTCGAGGATAATGACCAGGAGATCCGCCGTTGCCATGGCCCCCAGGTAACGTCTGACACATGGAGACAATCCACAATCTTTATAAAGCAGGATGTAGATGGTC
>NW_025211607.1:0-10838 GCF_004010195.1 Chiloscyllium plagiosum
ACATTCATTACATTTCATAACCACTTCATTGGCTGTAAAATACTTTAAGCCGTGAAGTGTACTATATGAATGCAACCCTGCTTTTCAAAAATAATTGGAGACAAAGCATGTCATCTGATAGATGTCAGATAAGTAATCTACATATAGAAACATTAGAGACACTAGGCAAGTTGGTGGCGAGGTAGAGGTGTATGTTTTCAAAGCACAGATGGAAATTGATGTTATGTTTTCAGAAGATACCATTGAGGTGCAGCATTTCAATGAGAAATAATAAGGAAGAAGATGCAGGTTGTTGACTTTTTCTCCAACGTCTGCTGGCTGGAATGTTATGGTCTCTGCTTCGATTTTGAGATCTTCTCAGATAATTTTGCTGACTCATACTGTTACTTTAGAACCTGTTTCCTTTAGCTATCCTGTAAGTGTGATGTTACTATGGCTTTAAGAGGTGTATTTTATCTTTTTTCTTTCTGAAGAAAGTTGAGACACAGGTGATGAGAGGTCTCAAAGTCAATAGAGCAAACAGCTTGTGAGGCCTTAGGATTATTTTTTGAGGTTTGGTTTGGTCCATAACAAATTGAGGGTTCTCTTTGGGATCAAAATCTCTAATTCCAGGTGGGGGTTAGGATGATTGGACTCAAAGACTCTGCCTGTATTCCTGATGAAGGGCTTTTGCCCGAAACGTCGGATTTTCCTGCTCCTCAGATGCTGCCTGAACTGCTGTGCTTTTCCAGCACCACTCCACTCCAGAATCTGGTTTCCAGCATCTGCAGTCATTGTTTTTACCTACCTGATTGGACTCAGAGGCAGTGAGTGGTGTGTATTGGTATTTTTTATTTCAGGTGTTGCAACAGTTGGTTTAAATAGGGTGTGCCTTGTCACTAAGACTTTCCTGGGAGTGGAAGAAGTCACTTTGTGAGTTTTACTGTAAGTGAGCCAGGCAAAACCTTGGGAACTGGCAGACAAGCTGGAGTTGGGGTTGACTTTGTCCATGCGAAAAGGGAAGGTAATTGCAGCAATAGCTCGATATTTACGATTGCCGGAAATGCTTTCAGAATCTTTGGAAATGGCTAAAATTTAATTACAAATGAAGCAGCTTGAACATGAGAAGTTAATGAAACAGTGTGAATTATGATTGAAAGCAGAATGAGATACTAGCTCTAGCAGAGGGAAAAGAAAAGGAAACAATAGCCCTGGCAGGACAAAAAGGAAAGGAAAGCCCTTGCAGAAGAAAGGGAGAAAGAGAGAGATTTTGATCTTCAGAAGTTGGAACTGAAAACTTAAAGTTGACTGGAATTGCTGGAGGTAGAGGGGGAAGGTTGGAGTGATGATGAGGACAGTGATGGAGAGTGATCCCATTATAGCCAAAAGCCTGGGAGGGACCTGTTTGAATCTGTCCAAGCATTGCCAAAGTTTGACGAGAAAAATGTCAAAACCTTTTTCATTTCATTTGAGGAAGTGGCTAAACAATTGAAATGGCTGGTGACCATGTGGGTATTGTTGACCTAAACAAAGTTGAAACATAGAGCTAGTGTTATGAAGTTGAAGGTTAATGCATTATCCTTAAGAGAGAGTGAATGCTGTTCTGAACTGAGAGATTGCAAGCACCTGTGCATATGATTAGATGGCAGTACCAGAGTGCACCAAAAAATTGAAAATATAGAACGTTTGTTTGTGAAATAGATATCTGAGTTTTGGTTGCTGGTTTGATAATAATTCAAATTTAACCAATCAGTTTAAATTATGCCCCAAGACACTAAAAACCAATCCAACTTGAATTTATTGTTTTGCCAACATCAAACCAATAAGACAATCCGATGTTGAGGGTTTAAAAATGCGGACATTTTGAAAATTGGAGAGAGAGAAACTGCCCCAGAGAGAGAAAGTCATGAAGAGCTAATTGCCAATCTAACATCCTGCTATCAAAGAAATTACAAAATACTCTCTATTAAAGGTACCTTTTCATGTGAAATATACTCGCAGTAAAAAGAAAGAAGGTGACCCAGGGAAATTAGCAACCAGATGAGTAAAGACACAGAAGAAGACAATGACTGTGTGGTTTTGAAATTCAGCTGATGTAATTTTAATGTGTCTGATTGGAACAGCATATTGTTATAGAGTTGGAAGCAGATAGTAAGCTATTAAGAGAAAGGGAAGCTTAGAGTTGTGAATAGTTGGTGTTTAATGTTCACATTTAGCGTTAAAAAATAAATTGATGTTACTTTCTTTAAATAATGGAATTTGGGAGTTCTCTATCACTCATATTTTAACAGATTACGAGACGAGATGAGCTTTTCTGGGTGTTTGGTTTAATTAGCAGAGGGGTTCACCTCTGTGTCGTAACACTAGTTAGATATCTGCATCCCTATCAGAGGAAGTTATAGTTAAATATACAGAGATTGAAAGGATCAAACAAAGTAATTTTGACAGGTGGATAAGGGCATTGAAAATAGATCAAACACGTGACACTCTTAGACAATTATTTTGGAGGAATTCAAAAATTCACTTTCTGAAGTGAGAACTCATGTAGAAGAGCAGAGAGTTAAATCTGCAAGATTAACAGTGGAAATGACCAATGATTATGAGTTGGTTCATAAATCAAAGTTTGGCTTCCGACATCAATTTCAATCTGTGACGGATAGAAGTTGGGGAAAAGAGAAATCCTCAGATCATAAGCCAAAAGGAGATCTCATTGATCACAGGAAAGATAGGTTACCACAGGGTAAAAAGGAAACCCATGAGAAGGTAAGAGAAGTGAAAAAGGTCAGGGTTTTCACTGTAATAAGGTAGGTGGTTTGTAAAAAGCACTGGGAAGGTGGATGTGGGAAAACAGGATAAGCCAGTGAGTATTGTTAAAGTAGTAAAATAAAGCTCAGTGGAAGCCAAAAGATTGTACAACCTGATCAGGCGTGATTGAGAAGCAAGTGCCCGATCACTTTAAAGAATTTACTTGTGAGCGAATGGTTTACTCTTGTATTCCAGAGAAGGAGTAGGTAAAAAAAAATAAGGTTTTAAGAGATATGAGACCAAGTCAATCATTGTTGGTGACGGATGAGGAGATATGTAATTTAGAAGGAATATTACCAGAAAAAGTGACAATATGTTGAAATCATGGTGAGAAGAGTAGTGTTCTATAATATAAGGTTGGAGATTATGGCGAAAAGTGGTGAAGTGGCTGTAGAAGTAATAGAGAAATTTTCATTTTTGGAAATACAATTTATCTTTGCTAATGATATAGCTGGATCATAATGGGAGTGATGCCTACTCTGGTTGAAAAGCCAGTGGAAAATCAGACAACTGAGGTGTTACAGAGAGTCTGGCTGGGACATTTCCTGACTGTGTGGTAACAAGGTAACAAAACTACAGATTGAAGCAGGAGGAGAAATAAAAGAGTAAAAATAAGGAAGTTGAAATACAATTATGAGAGACTATGTTTGATCAAAGGGTTGAGAGAAAGCAAGAACAGGTAGAAGACAAAGTAGATACTTTTAGTTCAGAGAAATTAGCTGAATGATAGCAGAATGTTGAGAAACTAAAGCAGTTATATCAAAAAGCAGATTCAGAAGAAGAATCAAAGTGTTTCCCAGAATGTTACTATCTTAAAAATGAAGTCTTGATGAGAAAATGAAGACCTTCACATATTCAGATGGATGAGAAGCGGCCAAAGTTTCATAAAGTTGTATTCTGGTGTATTATAGAAAGGAGGTATTGCAGGTAACAAATGAATTACCAGTAGGAGGTCATTTGGGAGTACGTAAAACTCAAGTCAAAATATAAAAAATGTTTTTGTTGGCCTGGACTGCATAAGGATGTAGTTGAATTTTGCTGGACTTATCATATGTGTCAGGTAATTGGAAAATGTGAGGCAGTGATAAAAGCAGAACCTTTAATACCCATTCCCGCATTTGAGGAACCCTTTACAAGAACTCTAATTGATTGCATAGAACCCCTACCTATAACAAAAAGTGGGAATCAGTATTTGTTGACCATAATGGATACATCTACTAGATTTCTAGAGACCATTCCATTGTGCAGTATCATGGCTAAAAGGATTGTAGAGGAGTTAGTCAATGTTTTGCCTAGATACAGACTACCCACAGGAATACAGTTGGATCAAGGGTCAAATTTTACATCAAATAATTCAATGAGGCTATGGATAGCCTAGTAATAAAATAATTCAAATCCACTGCACACCATCCAGAATGGAGCATTAGAACAGTGGAATCAAATGTTAAAGACCATGTTGAGGGCTTACAGTCAAGACTATCCAGGGAATTGGGATAAAGGAATTCAATTTGTACTTTTTTGCAATTAGGGATGCACCTAAAGAGTCAATTAAATTCAGTCCATTTAAATTAGTTTTTAAGCAAGAGATGAGAGGGCAACTAAAATTAATTCAGGAAAAATTGGCCAGTCAGAGTTCAGAGATCATACATTTGGACTGTGTGTCAAATTTTAGGGAAAGGTTAAATAGAGTGGTGAGTTTGCTGTATAGCATTTAAAAATAGCACAGCATGTGCTGAAACAGGAAGCTGACAAAAAAATCAGAAATTCACTTTTGCTAGTGGAGATGAAGTGTTTGTGGTAGGCGAGCCTCTAAAAGCAAGGTTTAGTGGGCCTTATCAAATCAAAAGGAAACTGAGTGAAGCGAATTATAGAATAAGAATGTCAGATAGAAAGTAACCTAAAAGGATACATCATGTGAAAATGCTCAAAAAGTATTTTGATAAGGAAGGAAAGCAAAAGGAGAATGTGTTGCTTATTATAACAGAGTGAAGAACCAAGTTCAGATGATTCTGAATTGTAATTCATAAAATTAAATTAGACAATGAGGATATTCTCAAAAATTGGGAAAAATTATTAAGTTAATAAATTATTCCAGAGGAAAATCGAAATGACCTGAAAGAGTTAAAACAATCACATTGGGAGATATGTGGGAATAAGCTGATAAGTACTAATCTGATTATGCATAATGTAGATAAAGGAAATGCTGTTCCAATTAAGCAACATCCTTAGAGACACAACTCTCTAAAATTTGCACAGGTTCCAGAAGAAACTGAACACATTCTCAAAGACAACATAATTGAAGTGAGTTGCAGTGACTGGAGCTCACCCATAGTAATGGTGCCAAAACCAGATAATATAAAATGCTTATGTTTGGACTATCATAAAGTCAATGAAGTTTCAAAGTCTGATTCATGTCCAATTCTACATTCATAAGACTGTATTGAGAAGGTGGGATAACAAATCATATTTCTGAGTTGGACTTACCCAGAGGATGCTATGATGTGGAGGAGCCGGTGTTGGACTGGAGTGGACAAGGTAAGAAACACAACACCAGTTTATAGTCCAACAGATTTATTTGTAAGCACTAGCTGGCTAAGAATGAGTTAGCAAAACTCTAAGTCACATTCTGGGCCATGACATTGGACATGGGCAGATGGCCCAGTGGGATTTGTAGACAAAGGATATTGGGGTGTTTCCCATACCAATGATGAAGTAGGCAGTATTACGATTCCTGGGATTGAGTGGTTTTTATCGAAAGTTCGTACCAACGTTTAGCAGTGTGGTTACTCCACTGATTGACATATTGAAGAAGTGCAGAAATTCTGTGGACAGCAGAGACATTTGACAGCCCGCAGCTGTGTTAACCACTGCCCCAGTATTAACCACACCCAATTACTCAAAGCCATTCAAGATCGCTATTGACGCGAGTGATATGGGTATTGGTGCTGTACTCTTGCAAGAAGACAAGAAGATAGAGAGTCCTATTAGATATTTTTCCAGAAAATTGAACATTTAAGAATGGAAATATTCCACAATTGAAAAGAAAATCTTGAGCTTGGCATTGGCATTACAGCATGTCAACATTTGGTGGCACGGTGGCTCAGTCGTTAGCACTGCTGTCCCACAGCATCAGGGTCTCAGGTTCAATTCTGGCTTCAGGCAACTGTCTGTGTGGGTTCCCTCCCACAGTCCAAAGATGTGCAGGTCAGGAGAATTGGCCATGCTAAATTGCCCATAGCGTTAGGTGCATCAGTCAGAGGGAAATGGATCTGGGTGGGTTACTCTTCGGAGGGTCGGTGTGGACTGGTTGGGCTGAAGGGCCTGTAGGGAATCTAGTCTAATCTAAATATGTACATTGCCAGTAATGTATTTGAGACAATTATATATATGCTGATCATAACACCTTAATGTTTTTGAAGCAACTTAAAGACAAAAATTCCAGACTGTTTAGATGGAGCTTATTATTGCAGCCATTCAATTTGAAAATTATACACGTGGCGGGGCAATAAAGCATGATTGCCAATGTATGTTGTGACCTTGATGAAGAAAGGTGGAGGCGTTCAGTGGTGAGACAAAATAAACTGAAATTGGCTGTTGGAATGAACATTAGCATGTTTTGAGTAAATGTAATGTATAAGTATTGTAATATGCGAATAGTGTAAGACTAAATGTTTTTAAAAATGAAGCCACCTTTGTATATTGATGTTATTTTTTTTAAGGGGGAAAGTGTGACATTGCTATGGCTTTGAGAGGTGTGTATTGTCCTGGTTTCTTTTAAAAGAGAGAGCTTGGGGGTAGGCACTGAGTAGTCTATGGGAAGATAAACATCTTGTGAAGTTTTAGGTGTTTTTCTAAAGTTGGAACAATAGAAGCAGCCTGAGTGAGTGTTGTCAAGCTTCCACCCACAGAACCATGGATTGTTTTAGATTAGCAGTTGTTGTTGGAGTCTTAAATAAGTGAAAGCTATTTTTCCCTCTCTCGACTACAGCAAAATATTTGGGGTTCTCTCCCTGGGCTGCTCAACTGCATGTGAGGCAATCTGTTTCCTGAATTTGTCTTTTGTTAATGGTGTTTTTATGGGATGTTACTATATTGGAACAGTTATTAGTAATAACTACTGTATCTGTTATTCTGTTAAGTTTTCCAATGGAGTTAAGTTTCCCAGTAGAGCTAAGTTATTCTAAGTTCTTTTTTTTGTATTTTAACTATAGTGTATAAATAAATTGTGTTTTGCTTAACATTGAGTAGTTTGACTGATCGAATTGCATCTGAAACACAGCTCCTGACATTTACCTGTAAAGTAAGTAGAAGTTAGTGTTAAGGCTTCCTTCTTTATACATTTTGAGGAGGACTGATCTGGTCCATAACTGGGTCCTATCTAAGGTGTACTCTTGTTGTGCAAAGATATATCATGTTTCATAAGGATTGTGTACCTGATGTGGGTTCTGCCACCTCCAGCTTAGTGGCACACTAACAAACGTTACAAAAGAGGTTGTTTCACTCTGCGCTAAACCTATACAACAATGTTGTACTTAAGACCAAGACAGTTTAATCTGTGAATGGCAAAACGCTTAGCATTCTAATAAACCATCAAGACACAGTGTAAGTGACAGTATTTTGCCTGAAGATTTCATTAATAACCGTTTCTAAAATTTAATCTTTTCTAGTGTGTAGTGTTAAGTGCTTATTTTTCCTTCAACGTTGGAGTCTCTATAGCAATTAATAGTTTGATTTGATGACTGTCTGGTGTTCTTACCAAAATGGCTCATGTGGAGTTTCAATTCTATTTCTGATTATTCGAATGACAAACATTAGATGCACAAAAGAAAATTGCAGTCATAAATCACAAATATTGGTTGTAGAACATGCTGTTGCCACAGAACCAGATATGAATGGAGTTACTGTTTTCCTGTGTAAATAGCAAGATTTGTTATTAAAATTTTAATGAGATTTGCTGTGAATGCTCTTGAAATTTCTTTTATAAAGAATTCTTTTATAAAGGTGCAGCTGGTGAGGTTGAAGAATTAGAATATTAAATCACAGGCTGTGGACACTGCTGCTAAGTCCAAAGTAAGGTAATCAAACGCAGTTCCCTCATCATACTGACTTAGAATCAGACAGTTTTGAAGAGGGTCACTGGACCTGAAATGTTTACAGTGCTATCTCACTAAAGATGCTGCCAGACCCACTGAGTTTCTCCAGCGATTTCTGCTTTTGGTTCAGTATTCCAACATCCACAGTCCTTTGTTTTATAAACTGTGATTGATGGTGGTATCAGACAGCACAGGAAGAGGCCATTCAGCCTATCACACCTGTCCCAGTTCACTGAAAGAGCCATCCAATGAGGGTCAAGGAGGGATGGACAATAAACACTGCGCTTGTCAGTGACACTCCCCTATCACAAGAATGAATTTGGAAAAGGGACATGTTGGACAAGATCAATATAGCAAATATTGATAATTTTTGTTTCACTATTGCTGTGGGTCAAAAATCTAAACCTGTTTTCTAACAGCACAGTGTTCAGATAGACATTAGTGGCTCAAGATGGCAGCTCACCACTATCTTCTTAGGGATGATTAGTGGTGAACAGTAAATGCTGCTTTGGGCAACAATGCTCACATCCCATAGAAAAATACTTTCAGAAGAATGATGCTGCATTTTTGCAAAAGCAACATACTAAAGATGCTTGAAATCTGAGTTAAGAAACAAAAGCTGAAAAAACTCAACAGGTCAGACAGTGTATGTGGAGAGAAACAGAGTTCATGTTTTGGGTTGATGACCTTTCATCAGAATGGAAGAGAAATAGACATGTGATGGTTGTTAAGCCAATGGAAGGAGGGGAGGGAAAGAAAAAACAAAGGAGAAGCTCTGTGATAGGGTGGAGGCCACCAGAGAATAGAAAATAAATGAAACATTTTCATAATGCAACAGTTAAGTGGAATGGTAATGAATATCGTGGAGTAACAAAGATTTGTAGCCTAATGAGAAATGCACTACTACATCGAAACCATCTGAATGTAACACGAAAGGATAAGGAAAGAAACAAGATGTCGATTAATGCAGAAAAAAAAAGCACACATAGAAACAAAGGTTATGGATTTAAAGTTGTTGAAGTCAACTTTGTTAACCCTTTTCATTGGGCAACTTTGTAAAGATGGACAAAGAAATGCTTCTATTGTGTCAAGCAACTCAAAACTTTTCTGTTCTCATTCTACTAGAAGGAATGTTTACAGGATAACCTAAACCTAGATATTATACATACACAATAAACTGGCCATGTAGTCTTCTCTGAGTCCTGGACTTAGAGTGCTTGCTTTGTAGTTCTAGAGTTTCTAAGTTTCTAGAGTTGTCGCTCCTTCGATTGGTCTAGTTGTTATTTCCATATTCCTCTTAAATCTCTTTGGCAGTTGAACTAGCATGATTTGATTATCAAATCCCTGTGACTCCACTGCCAGTGATTTTTGGAACTGAGAGGCAGAAAACGTGCAGTCATTGTTGCAAGCAAGGTCAGGTAAGTTAGACATGCACTGTCTCTATTTGAGACTGTCCATTGGCAGTTATTCATAGCCAAATTCCAATCATCTTCTTCTTAATCCTCATTACATCTCTAATCCTCATTACAGCTCTAAGTTCAGGCAATTAGATGAATTTCACTTTGTTGCAAAGTATGCCATAAAGCTTCACCATTGTGTCCAGACTACAATACCAAGCCCAGGTAGCTGAGTTGAAAGGTAAGTTGCTGTTCCTTGAAACTGCATTGGACTTCATTGGAACATTGAAGAGAGGTCAGTGTGGAAGCATTGGAAAATAAAGTTAACCAGAAGTTCAGCATCAAGCTTGCAGACTAAATGGAGCTGTTCAGCAACGTGGTCACCCAGGCTGCATTTGGGCCTGTTTAGTGTAGCAGACACTATTTTGTGAATGCTAGACACTAAGTTGAGAGAATTATAAGTAAGTGGTCATTTTAACTTTGTAGGGGTGTTTGGGATTTTGAACAGTGAGAGGGAATGTTGGAAGGCCAGATGCTGCACCTCCAACATTTGTGTAGAAAGGTACCATAAGGAAGAGATGGAGGGTTGGGGAGACTGAGCAGTATCACAAAGGGAATGGTGACAAAGGAATGTTGAAAGCAGAGGGCAGTGGGACATGTGTTTGGTGATTGCATCACATTAGAGCTAGTAAAAATAGTGGAGGATGATCTATTGAATCTGGACTGGTAGGTATTCACTGAACGTTGTTGCTGATCCTGGACCGAATCATCTGTTCCGAATCATTTCTCTGTGACTTCATGGCATCACAGCAACAGCACCAACAACACCAGCTGTGACTGAGTGACTGGATCTAGCAGTCATGATTGCAATGAACCTGTGTGGGGTACAGAAGGAATACAACAGGTCCTTGGTAATGTGCTCAGTCAGCATTCACATCACTCACAAATGGCACAGATGGCTTTTCATATTCCTCTATACAGTGAGACATGGAGCACTCTGACAAGGCAGACTATGTATTGAGTCTGACTGGAACTTTGACAATGGATCTTATTCCAATGAATACAGAACCAATCATGTTGTAAACAGAAGGTAGGAGATTATTTGAGTTGCGTCAGAATTGAATCATTTTCCCACATCACCTAGAAAAGGTATTGCATGTAAGAGTGGACTGCATTATACTTAATGGTTCAAATTGAGAAAGTATCAGTTCCTTGTCCCTGTACAATCTATGAGGTCTTGCATTAGATTTGTGTCTGGGCCCACAGATGCCTCTCATAAGATCACCTGTGATTATTTCTGCTTCACAGAGATATCACAGAAATGCCTGAATTGATATATTCACAATTGCAAAAGCCCAAAACATTACAGAGAACATAAGCATTACATTAGCTCCAGGTTGTTCAACTGTGCTGATCAAAATTTGAACAGAAAGTTAAAACCTTGGAAAATAAGTGTTTGAACAGAAGACTTTAAGAACTGAAATCAAAACCATTGTAAAGCCTCAGTAAGGTGAAGCAGCATATTTGTAAAGAACTAAAGGCAACATTGCCTTTAAGCTACAAG
>NW_025211607.1:19523-24000 GCF_004010195.1 Chiloscyllium plagiosum
AGGTGCCGGTGTTGGACTAAGGTGGGCAAAGTTAAAAATCTGACAACACTAGGTTATAGTCCAACAGGTTTATTTGGAAGCACTAGCTTCCGGAGCACTGCTCCTTCATCAGGTAGCTGATAAATCTGTTGAACTATAACCTAGTGTTGTCTGATTTTTAACTTTGTTTCTGTGTTGCCAGCCCTGAGTAACATTGTTAAATCTTGCCAAATGCTGTTGAGTCTCAATTCAAAAAGATAATCACAGAGTGAGTTGCGATGAAAATCATGGGTCCCAGGCGCATAATGGAAGCAGCAGCTCCAGGCAAAGCAGACAGCAGAGACCGACACACTGAACACATGGCAAGTATCTCTGCTTAGTTATCATTCCCAGTGGATCCCTCACCAAATAAGAAAATGTCTCAGCATCCCATCCAGCTTTATCCTTTATGAGGTAAAGGAACGAGAGGCGGAGAAAACTTTGAGCAAGAGCCTGCTTGCTTGCTTTCTGTAACTGAACCTAGAACATAGCATTAGAGCTGGCAGCATCTGTGAAGAGAAACGTTTTGGGTCGACTGAGCCTCAGAACCCACAGATGCTACCATACCAGCAGAGTCTCTCCAACAATTTCTGTTTTTGTTTCTGATTTACAGCAGCCGCAGTTCTTTTGGCTTTTAACATATCATTAGGACTTGACAGAAATGTGGATGTAACAGCCCACAAGCTGCATCTTCTAACAGCCACACTGTAGGTATTTAGAACAATGAAAGGATCTTACACACATTACTGAAGCTAAGCTCCCAGCATCATAAGCCTTCACAAGCCATCAGCATTGAATAGTTCTTTGCGGAGATTAAACAAATGACTTATTTGTCTGACAGATGTTGTGCTTTGAAAAATATTTGCATGCTTCAGCAAAGCACTCAGATTTTATTGGCCAACCAGTCACCCAGCTTTTCTGCTCCTTCCCTCTTTGTCAGCTGGAACTCAGTCAGTCACATTTGCTTGTAAAGTCAGGCTCATTTGGGAATTAAAACACAACAGCGAATGCTGGAGATTGGAAACAAAACAGAAATTTCTGCAGAGACTCTGCTGATATGGTAGCATCTGTGAGAAGAAAGGACAGGAGTGGGAATTTGTGCTTGGAGTCCGAGGAGATAGGAGAGGTGCTAAATGAATATTTTTCATTAGTATTTACACTGGAAAGAGACAATGTTGTTGAGGAGAACACTGAGGTACAGGCTATTAGATGAGATGGGACTGAGGT
Source organism: Chiloscyllium plagiosum (assembly GCF_004010195.1). NCBI lineage: Eukaryota > Metazoa > Chordata > Chondrichthyes > Orectolobiformes > Hemiscylliidae > Chiloscyllium > Chiloscyllium plagiosum. Next base: position 20,769 of record NW_025211607.1, read on the forward strand.
TCGTAAGGAGGAGGTGTTAGCAATTCTGGAAAGTGTGAAAATAGATAAGTCCCCTGGGCCGGATGTGATTTATCCTCAGATTCTCTGGGAAGCCAGGAAGGAGATTGCAGAACATTTGGCTTTGATCTTTATGTCGTCATTGTCGACAGAAATTGTGCCAGAAGACTGGAAGATAGCAAATGTTGTCCCCTTGTTCAAGAAGGGGAGTAGAGACAACTTTGGTAATTATAGAGCAGTGAGCCTTACTTCAGTTGTGGGTAAAGTGCTGGAAAGAATTATAAGATATAGGATTTATTATTAACTAGAAAGGAACAATTTGATTAGGGATAGTCAACACAGTTTTGTGAAGGGCAGGTCGTGCCTCGCAAAGCTTATTGAGATGGTTGAGAAGATGAATGAGGGTATAGTGGTTGATGTGGTGTACATGGATTTCAGTAAAGCGTTTGATAAGGTTCCCCATGGTAAGCTGTTGCAGTAAATATGGAGGTATGGGATTGAGGGTGATTTAGTGGTATGAATCAGAAATTGGTTAGCTGAAAGAAGACAGAGAGTGGTGGTGGCAAATGTTCATCCTGGTGTTCAGTTATTAGTGGTATACCATAAGGATCTGTTTAGGGGCCACTGCTGTTTGTCATTTTTATACATGACCTGGATGATGGCGTAGAAGGATGGGTTAGTAAATTTACAAATGACTCTAAGGTCGGTCGAGCTGTGGACAGTGCTGAAGGATATTGCTGCTTACAGAGGGACATAGATAAGCTGCAGAGTTGGGCTGAAAGGTGGCAAATGGAGTTTAATGCAGAAAAGTGTGAGGTGATTCATTTTGGAAGAAGTAACAGTAATACAGAGTACTGGGGTAATGGTAAGGTTCTTGCAGTGTGGATGAGCAGAAAGATCTCCGTGTCCATGTACATAGATCCCTGAAAGTTGCCACCCAGGTTAATAGGATTGTTAAGAAGGCATATGAACCATGGGGTTATGTTGCAGCTGTAGGAAACTATGGTGTGGCCGCACTTGGAGTATTGCGTACAGTTCTGGTTACCACATTATAGGAAGGATGTGTAAGTTTTGGAAAAGATGCAGAGGAGATTTATGAGGATATTGTCTGGTATGGAAGGAAGGTCTTCTGAGGAAAGACTGAGTGACCTGAGGCTGTTTTCGTTAGAAGGAAGAGGTTGAGAGGTGACTTAATAGAGATGTGAAAGATGATCAGAGGATTAGATAGTGTTAGCAGAGAGAGACGTTTTCCTCGGATAGTGATGGCTAGCATGAGAGGACATAGCTTTAAATTGAGCGGTGATAGATATAGGACAGATGTCAGAGGGGTAGTTTCTTTACTCAGAGAGTAGTAATGGCGTGAAACTCCCTGCCTGCAACTGTAGTAGACTCACCGACTTTAATGTCTTTTTAAATGGCCATTGGATAAACATATGGATGATAATGCAACAATGCAGGTTAGTTCAGCTTCAGGCTGGTTTCACAGGTCAGCACAACATTGAGGGTCAGAGAGCCTGGACTGTGCTGTAATGTTCTGTGTTCTTTGAAAGCAAGATAATATTTCGAGTCTGGCGATTCTTCATCAGAACTGTTAACAGCTCAGGAAAGGTGGTAATATATTGAAGTGACGTTTGTGGGAAGGGGTTGGTCTTGCACAAGGTGACTTACTTGCCGATTTACTTCCTCCAACCTCAGTATCCAAGGCCTCAGGCACACCTTCCAGGTGAAGCAGCAGCTTACCTGCACTTCTCTCAACTCATTTATTTCATTCACTGCTCAGAATGTGGTCTCCTGTATATCGGGGGAGATGAAACACAGATTTGATGACCGCTTTGCTGAACACCTACACTCTGTCTGTAAAACATGACCCAGAGTTTCCCACTGCCTCCACTTCAACACACCACTGTGTTCCTACACCAACATTTCTGTCCCAGATCTGTTGCAGTGTTCCTTAACGCAAGTTCAAAGAACAACACTTCATTTTCCACTGGGGGAGAGTGAACACTCTCTGCTCATTCCTGAAGAAGGGCCTGTGCCCGAAACGTCGAATCTCCTGTTCCCTGGATGCTGCCTGACCTGCTGTGCTGTTCCAGCAATAAAGTTTCAACTTCAATTCCCACAAGCCAGTTAAGTAAATTTGAGGCTGGCTGCAATACAAGGTTACGTGGAAATTGCAGATTCAAAATTGAACAGGGAGATTACAAATTCAAGAATTTTGTGACACTTCTTACTCTGTATAATGCTCAAAGAAATGGGGAGATAAATGCCAACTAGGTATGACAAATTCTGCAAGCATATAATCTAGCCTGTTTTATAAATCAGAGAACAGGGAAACATTTTGATATACTAACATTACAAAGATAAGTTCCTTGAAGTGGTCAGAGCTGTAGGAAGGTGAGCTTGAGTATTGTTTTAGAAAGGTTTGTTAAATATTATCCAAAATTCATTCCGTTCTAAATACAATAGTGTTAGCTGCATATGATTATTTAGCATCACTATGCAGACTTAACAAAAGCTTGTTAGGTATAACACTTCTCAGTGTCCCAAACAGCTGGTTAAACAACACAAATTGTCAAACCAATATATAAATTCTATTTTTCAATCTAGAAAGGTGGGTTTATTATACCCTTACGATGAGTATTACCTGAGTGACTGGAGGATGGCATTCATAAAACAGGTGTTCCCGAGATTCCGCAGTCCTGTGGCACAAACGGCAGTGGTCCCTCCCTATCAGACAATTTAGAACCTATTAATTGGTGACTAGTAAGCTCAATAGCAAAGTTCAACGTGAACCTAACCAGCTGGAACTGAGTGCAAATTTTGCTTGTTAACACTATCTCAACTGTCACTATTAGAATTGTCCAAAGTGGAGAGCCACAGAACCATAAGAAATAGGAACAAGAGTAAGCTGTTCAGCCCCTCACGTCTGCTCCACTATTCAATAGGATCATTGCTGATCTGATATTCCTCACAGCCTCTTTCCTGTCCTTTCCTTAATCCCCTCTCTTCCCCTATTGATCAAGAAATATCTCAGCTGCCCCTACAGATCTTCGTAGCAAGGCATTTCAAAAACTTGTAACACAGGAGAAATTCCTCCTCTTATGTTTTAAATTGGCACCCTTATTGATAATGTTCTCTCTTCCTAGAGACTCCTTTGGAAGGGTAAACATCCTCTCAGCATTTACCTTCTCATACCCCATTAGGAATCCTACATGTTTCAAGGAGATCACCTCTT
>NW_025211608.1:0-1438 GCF_004010195.1 Chiloscyllium plagiosum
TCCTACACATCCCTGGACACTAAGGGACAATTTAGCATGGCCAATCCACCCTAACCTACTCATCCCTGGGCACCAAGGGACAATTTAGCATGGCCAATCCACCCTAACCTGCACATCCCTGGGCACTATGGGACAATTTTGCATGGCCAATCCACCCTAACCTACTCATCCCTGGGCACCAAGGGACAATTTAGCATGGCCAATCCACCCTAACCTGCACATCCCTGGATACTCTGGGACAATTTAGCATGTCCAATCCATCCTAACCTGCACATCCCTGGCCACTATGGGACAATTTAACATGGCCAATCCACACTAACCTGCACATCTTTGGACTGTGAGCGGAAACCGGAGCACCCGGACGAAATGCACACAGACATGGAGAGAATGTATAAACTCCACACAGAGAGTCGCCCGAGGCTGGAATCGAACCTGTGTCCCTGAAGCTGTGTGACAGCAGTGCTGACCACTATGCTGCCCCAACGTGCTGTTGGTTTTCATGATGGGTGCTGTCTCGTTGCCCTGCACTGTCGGTTGGTTAGCTCATTTGGCTGGGCAGCCAGTTTGTGGTGTGGGGTGCTGTGGACAGTGTGGGTTCGCTTCCTGTGTTGTTGGAGGTTAGTCTAAAGGGGTCTCCTTTTCAACCTCTCCCCTCACCTGAGGCAAGGTGACCCTCAGGTTAAACCACCACCTATTGTCTCTCTCTCTCTCTCTCTCTCTCTCACACATGAGTGGATGGAACTGTGGTAACTTTACCTTGCACTGTATAGTTTAAAAATTGGATTACTTATTTGAACAGTTTAATATAAAGGATCTTCACATTGCTGGAGAACAGAATGCAATTGCAGATGTTTCACCCAGTGCTGGAATATGTTGAAGGTTTCAGTAATGCTAAGATTGTGTAACGTTCGAAAGGGGGAGAGAGCCTGAATAGATGATATTTTGTTCTTTGTCTATCACATATCTTGTGAAGAAAATTATCTCTGAAATGGTGTTTCATTTTTTCCAACGATGAAGTCTTGCAAAAACTGCATTTTTAAAGGTTTTATTCAGAACAGGGACTGAAATGGTAAAAGAAGGGGTGGCTCAGTGGTTAGCGTTGCTGCCTCCCAGCACCCGGGTGCTCTGGTTTCCTCCCACATTCCAAAGATGTGCAGGTTCATGTGGATTGGCCATGGGAAATTGTCCCATAGTGCCCAGGGATGTGTAGGTTAGGGTGGATTGGCCATGCTAAATTGTCCCATAGTGTCCAGGGATGTGTAGGTTAGGGTGGATTGGCCATGCTAAATTGTTCCATAGTGTCCAAAGATGTGCAGGTTAGGGTGGATTGGCCATACTAAATTGTCATATAGTGCCCAGGGATGTGCAGGTTAGGGTGAATTGGCCATGCTAAATTGTCCCATAGTGCCCAGGGATGTGCAGGTTAGGGTGGATTGGC
>NW_025211608.1:2294-3743 GCF_004010195.1 Chiloscyllium plagiosum
TCCAACCCTGGCAACATCCTTGTAAATCTTTTCTGAACCCTTTCAAGTTTCACAACATCTTTCCGATAGGAAGGAGACCAGAATTGCACGCAATATTCCAACAGTGGCCTAACCAATGTCCTGTACAGCCGCAACATGACCTCCCAACTCCTGTACTCAATACTCTGACCAATAAAAGAAAGCATACCAAACACCTTCTTCACTATCCTATCTACCTGCGACTCCACTTTCAAGGAGCTATGAACCTGCACTCCAAGGTGATTGGCTATGCTAAATTACCCATAGTGCCCAGGGATGTGCAGGTGAGGGTGCATTGACCATGCTAAATTACCCATAGTGCTCAGGGATATGCAGGTTAGGGTGGATTGGCCATGTTAAATTACCCATGGTGCTCAGGGATGTGCAGGTTAGGGTGGATTGGCCATGTTAAATTACCCATAGTGCCCAGGGATGTGCAGGATAGGGTGGATTGGCCATGTTAAATTACCCATCGTGCTCAGGGATGTGCAGGTTAGAGTGGATGCGTTCAGGATAAACGTAGAGTGATCTGGTAGGGGAATGCACCTGGGTGGGATACTCTTCGGAGGGTCGGTGTGGACCTGTTGGGGCAAAAGGCCTGTTTCCACACTGTAGGGATTCTATGAAAAGAAGAGGGTTGTGCAAACCGTTGTTGTACTCCTTTAAAGATTTATAATCTTATTGAAAGCACTGTTTACACATCTCCCTATTCAAGCAGTGGGGAAGGTTTGGACAGGGTGATCTGGAGCTGGGGAGGGGTGGTTACAAAGGGAAATTCTCCCGGCAACAAGCAGCTGATTGGTGTTTGGAATGCTGACCCATTGTTGATGATCTTCTGCACGCCAACAACCATGTGATTGGCTCCCGGCTAACTTAACAGCTTGTGGGTGAGGACGATTAGCCGGAAGCCCTTGGACCTCCAAAAAGGTCGGGGTTGTCCTGTTCACCTTCATAAAAGATGAAACACCACAAGCCTGAAGGCGACCATTTTATTTCCCATGAGCCGCCAGCTGTCACTTGTAACCAAGCGGTCAGAGACTTTGTAAGTTACGAACCAGCTGCACGTGCCTCCTTCCAGAGAAGTGGCTGCGAATCCTGGAAAGTCAAGAAGATAATCTCCAGGAACCCTGTGGAAAGGGAACATTGTACTGCATTCCCAGTCTTTCCCTCAGGCCATGATACCAGTGTTTCTGTGTGTGTGTGTGTGTGACCGTGTAAGTGAGAGAGAGAGAGAGAGAAAGGGAATGTGTGTATGTGTGTGTGAGAGAGAGAGAGAAAGAGAAACAGTGTGTGAGAGAGAGAGAGAGAGAGGGATTGCGTGTGTGAGAGAGAGAAAGAGCGTGTGTGTGTCTGAGGGAGAGAGAAAGGGAGTGTGTGTGTGTGTGTGTGAAGGGGAGAGAGAGAAAGAGAGAGTGTGTGTGGGAGAATGAG
>NW_025211608.1:4432-8281 GCF_004010195.1 Chiloscyllium plagiosum
GTGTGTATGTGTGTGTCTGTCTGTGTGTGTGTGTGTCTGTGTATGTGCGTGTGTGTGAGTGTCTGTGTGTGAATGTGTGTTTGTGTTTGTGTGAGTGTCTGTGTGTGTATGTGTGTCTGTGTGTGTGTGTGTGAACTGAACTCACCTGAATTTGGCCCACATCCTTCCTAACCTTTCCTCCTCCCCCTGTAAACCTGTCCAAATGTCTTTCAAATGTTGTAACTGTGCCTGCAGATTTCGAAAGAGAGCAGGATAGATACTTGAAAGTGATGAATGTAGGGGACTACGTGGATGGGGTTGGGAATAGCCGAGTGGCTCTCTCGAGGGACAGTATGAATGCAATGGGTCGAATGGCCTCCGGCAAACTTCCACGAGTCTACAAAAGCAGGTCAAACTTTGATCAAATGTTTAACCTTTGTGATGGCTGTCCATCGGGTGGAACTGGGCCCGGTGTCCAGGGGGAAGGGTGACATCAGTCACACATGATAGTGTGCACGCTGCCTCTGTTGCTCTGCCCAGGTGATAAACTGGGTACACACGTACACTCACACCAGTCGCTGGGCACAGGGACAGCCGTGTTAAACCTCATCCTGACACTTGGACATTTCTAGCCAGACCTCCTTGGCACGGGGCACTGCCAATCTGCTCAATCCTGCCCCGTGCCACAGGACCCATGTTGGGCAATGTGTCCAACACCCGCCCCCCCCTCCCAGACCCCTCCGGAAGGTCTGAAACTTCTCGTCTGAAGAGCCTGCGGGTGATGAGATATCAGTTTCTGCCTCCTGTCGTACAATCTGTCAAATGATCTGCCTGGAAGCAACTCAGATAGGCAGCTAGAAGGGACGACGTCCAATCCTTGCTATCCAAGGACAAAGCAGCCCCCGCTGGATTGGCCCCACACCCACAAACATCCCCTCCCTCCCCCACCGACGCTCAGTAACAGCAGTGTGTACTATCCCATCCCTCTATTTCTGGACACTCCCACCCCGGGGAAAATACCTTATCTATTTACCCTATCCATGTCCCTCATGATTTTATAAACCTCTGTAAGGTCACCCCTCAGCCTCCGACGCTCCAGGGAAAACAGCCCCAGCCTGTTCAGCCCCTCCCTGTATAGAAGTTTAAAACAATTATGAGGGGCATAAATCGGGTTAGTGGCAGGTGTATTTTCCCGAGGGTGGGGTATTTTGAAACAAAGGGGCATATTTTTAAGGTAAGAGGAGAGAGATTTAACAAAGGCAAAGTCTTTACCCAGAGGGTGGTTCATGTGGGGAATGAGCTTCCTGAGGAAGTGGGGGGTGTGGGGACAGTTACAACATTTAAAAGAGATTTGGATAAGGACATGAACAGGAAAGGGTTGGAGGGAGATGGGCCAGGAGCAGGCAGGTGGGACTGGTTTAGTTTGGGATTAGGGTCGGCAGGGGCTGGTTGGGCTGAAGGGTCTGTTTCCCTGCTGTCGGACTCTGTGACTCTGACCATGAAAGGGTTTTTTTTAAAAAAACTCTTTTCCCCTCCCAATACTTTCACATCTTTCTTTTAAGGCTGGGCAGATCTTTCAGAATAAATTCGAGCTGCAGAATGTACTATCGAGGCACATGGATAGGAGGGAGGACAGGAAAGATTTACAAGGATGTTGCCAGGGTTGGAGGGTCTGAGCTACAGGGAGAGGCTGAACAGGCTGGGGCTGTTTTCCCTGGAGTATCGGAGGCTGAGGGGTGACCTTGTAGAGGTTTATAAAATTATGAGGGGCATGGATAGGATAAATAGGCAAAGTCTTTTCCCTGGGGTGAAGGAGTCGATGAGGAACAGGAGGAGGCCATTCAGCCCCTGGAGCCTGCTACCCCATTCAATATCATCGTGGCTGCTCTCATCTGGGCCTCAATTCCACCATCCTTCCCACTCCCCATAACCCTCTGACCCCGTTGCTGATTAAAAACCCATCTGGATCCTTCTCAGTGTGCCAGCTCCCACCGCACTCTTTGGGGAGAGTGAATCCCCACAGATTCCCACAGCCTTTGGGAGAAATCATTCCTCCTCATCTGTGGATTAAATCGGCCTTTATCCTAAAACCTCTTGGTCATAGAGTCATAGAGATGTACAGCACGGAAACAGACCCTTCGGTCCAACCCATCCATGCTGACCAGATATCCCAACCCAATCTAGTCCCACCTGCCAGCACCCGGCCCATATCCCTCCAAACCCTTCCTATTCATATACCCATCCAGATGCCTCTTAAATGTTGCAATTGTACCAGCCTCCACCACATCCTCTGGCAGCTCATTCCATACAAACAGCCCCAGCCTGTTCAGCCTCTCGCTGTAGCTCAGACCCTCCAACCCTGGCAACATCCTTGTAAATCTTTTCTGAATCCTCTCAAGTTTCTGGTCTAGGAAGGAGACCAGAATTCACGCAATATTCCAACAGTGGCCTAACCAATGTCCTGTACAGCAGCAACATGACCTCCCAACTCCTGTACTCAATACTCTGACCAATAAAGGGCCTGGCACAGTAGCTCAGTGGTTAGCACCGCTGCCTCACAGCACCAGGGACCCGGGTTCGATTCCTGACTTGGGCGACTGTCTATGTAGAGTTTGCACATTCTTCCTTGTGTCTGTGAGCGTTTCCTTCCACAGTCAGAAGATGTGTGGGTTAGGGCGAATTGGCCATGCTAAATTGCCCATAGTGTTAGGGGCATTAGTCAGGGGTAAATATAGGGTAGGGGAATGGGCTACTCCTCAGAGGGACAGTGTGGACCTGTTGGGCCGAAGGGCCTGTTCCTATCCTGGAGGGCATCTAAGCTAAAGCATACCAAACGCCACCTTCACTATCCTATCTACCTGCGACTCCACTTTCAAGGAGCTATGAACCTGCACTCCAAGGTCTCTTTGTTCAGGAACACCCCGTAGGGTTGTTGGACACATTCTCTCAACATCTCCATTGTTAGTGTCACACCCTCAGAGCTTGCGCACGCATAAACTGAACGTATTCACGATTCTTACAGCAGGAAGTTTTGACGGGAATGGGAAGACAGGGTCTGTTTGACAACTGCTCCCGGGCAGCACCTGTGGGAAGTGTAATGGTGCTGAGGGTGTTATGGGGGGGGGAGTTGGAAGCTGTTGTCTGGGCATTGCCTTGTACCTGCACCCTCCAAACAGTGGGGGCGCTGTGGCCTGACCATTGAGGCCAGAGTGGGCTGGGAACAACAACAACAACTTTGCATTCCTGTGGCAGCCTTCACAAGGTCAAATGGTCCAAAGGCCTGGCCTCCCCCGAAGGTGTTTTGTGGCAGAGTTTCACGCACGACACAGTCAGGAATATCAAAGGATCAACTGGTCACAAACTTGGTCAAGGATGGAGACTCAGATGTCATTTTTATTAAAAGTTTATTTCACAGGATGGGGGGAGGGGGTCGTTGGCAGGGCCAGCATTATTGTCCATCCCTAATTGTTCAGAGGGCATTAATGAGTTGCTGTGCGTCAGGATTCCATGTGAACACCCAGGTCAGATCATTGAGGCAGTTTCCTTCCCCAAAAGACATGAGTGAACCAGACGGGGATTCCCTATAAGTGACTCTCGGTGGTCATTAGATTCTTAATCCCAGAGATTTATTGAACTCAAGCACAACCATCTGCCGTGGTGGGATTTGAACGTGGATCCGCAAGACATAGCGTGGGTCTCGCGATGAGCAGCCCTCCTATAATACCGCAATGTCCATCACCTCCCGCTGCACAGTTCGAGGAGGAAGGAGAGAGAGGCTAACGTGCCTTGGGTGAGAAATTCAGAGTTTTGTAACATAGGCACGGTTACAATACAGGACACAGTAGGGGCTGGAGGGGTGTTACAGAGACA
>NW_025211608.1:12032-12649 GCF_004010195.1 Chiloscyllium plagiosum
CTGTCCTGGGGGTGTTTGATGGGGGACAGTGTAGAGGGAGCTTTACTCTGTATCTAACCCCGTGCTGTCCCTGTCCCTGCGAGTGTTTGATGGGGGACAGTGTAGAGAGAGCTTTACTCTGTATCTAACCCCGTGCCGTCCTGTATAAGTTGGAATCCATCTAATGGTTCTAGTCCGTGTGAGGACATGATTCCAACTGGAACTATAATCGTTCCTGGTGAATGTGTAATTGTCAGTGTTTCAGTGGGTTAATTGGGTTATTAATGATGAGCCTTGAGTCTTGTTTTGTCTTCCTGTGATAATAATTGGAATGGCATTTTCAAATTAATTAATCCCCGCACTGGTGTAGCTGTTAATATGAAGTTAACGAAGAAGATGGATCAGCTCGATAAATAGCTCTTAAATCAATTGCGACTGGATTCTGGAGACTTGCTGACTGGGCAGATTAAGATTTACCTTCACTGCCCTCTCTGTGCCTCTCGCTCTCTCACTCACTCTCTCACTCACTCTCTCTCTGTCTCTCTCTCTCTGACTGCCTCTCTGTCTCTGTCTTTCCCTGTCTGTGTGTGTGTGTGTCTCTCTCTCTCTCTCTGTCTCTGTGTGTGTGTCTCTCTCTC
>NW_025211608.1:12728-13847 GCF_004010195.1 Chiloscyllium plagiosum
TCTCTCTCTCTCTCTCTCCCTCTCTCTGTATCTGTGTCTCTCTTGTCCACCATGCCTACCTCTCATCTGTCCATCTGTACATCCCCTCATTCAGTCTACCCACTCTCTCAGCCTCTTCCCATGACATCACCTCTTCTCTCGCCTCCTCAGCTTGCCCTCTCCCTCTGTCCTCCAACAGCCATGTCAGGCCAAGAGGAGACCATTCAGCCCAGTTTAGACTGCTATCTTGTGTTTGAACTCTGTCATCCCATTCACTGTTTGTTCAGAGTCTCTCCCTCCGTACACTTCAGACCATTCACTCCCAGGACAGGGACAGCATGAGATCAGATACAGAGTAAAGCTCCCTCTATACTGTCCCCCATCAAACACTCCCAGGACAGGGACAGCACGGGGTGAGATGCAGAGTAAAGCTCCCTCTACACTGTCCCCATCAAACACTCCCAGGACAGGGACAGCATGAGATCAGATACAGAGTAAAGCTCCCTCTACACTGTCCCCCATCAAACACTCCCAGGACAGGGACAGCATGAGATCAGATACAGAGTAAAGCTCCCTCTACACTGTCCCCCATCAAACACTCCCAGGACAGGGACAGCACAGGGTCAGATACAGAGTAAAGCTCCCTCTACACTGTCCCCCATCAAACACTCCCAGGACAGGGACAGCACGGGGTTAGATACAGAGTAAAGCTCCCTCTATACTGTCCGCCATCAAACACTCCCAGGACAGGGACAGCACGGCGTTAAATACAGAGTAAAGCTCCCTCAGCAGTGACCCCATCAAACACTCCCAGGACAGGGACAGCACGGGGTTAGATACAGAGTAAAGCTCCCTCTACACTATTCCCCCATCAAACACTCCCAGGACAGGGACAGCACGGGGTTAGATGCAGAGTAAAGCTCTCTCTACACTGTCCCAGATCAAACACTCCCAGGACAGGGGCAGCACGGGGTTAGATACAGAGTAAAGCTCCCTCTACACTGCCCATTGAGGTGGATTAACGTCTCCCAGCCAATCAGAAACAGGCCATTTGGTCCCTTTGCTCCCTGCTAGCACTCCTGCTCCACACCAATGTCCACACACTTCCCCTTTCATTTCTCCCTGCCCCCATCACCATCT
>NW_025211608.1:14671-15843 GCF_004010195.1 Chiloscyllium plagiosum
TGCCACATTCCCCTCCCCTCTGTAGGTGTGACTCCCACATTCCCCTCCCCTGTGGGTGTGACTCCCACATTCCCCACTCCCCTCCCCCTCCCTGTGGGAGTGATTCCCACATTCTCCCTCCCCCTGTCGCCCCACTCCCTGTGGAAGGGATGCATCATACTGGGAATGATGCTGAGGGCCAGTGCGATATCAGTGGGACTGGGATACAGGGATACGGAAACCTTGCCGGAGTTGTCCCCAGACCTTCATGGGAAGAGAAACCTCACCAGTTCTGTTCTCCAAATGTAGGGAGAATTGCCTTTTTGGGGGAGACAGGTTCAGGTCAGAGAAAGGTGCGTGTGCTGATTCCTGGGTGGTCTTGGTTGGCGAGTGATGAGAAACTGAGCCAGTTGTGTCACTATTCTCTGGGCCAGCGAGAGAGGGGATCTCAGTGAGACAACAGGTTCTGAGGGGGGAAGGGGGATGTCAGCAGACTGGATACTGCCTCCCTCTGAATTTCCAACACCAGCTGGAGGGGGGAAGGTGGGGGAAGATCAGCTGCAGGATGAAGGGGCCGGACAGGCAGGACTGAGATGATGACCGGCTCTGTCCTTCGGAGGTCTGGGAATCTTCGGAATTCTCTCCCACCCTCCCGTTCAGATCTGCCCCGTTCCGGAGCACACTTCAGACTGGATGGGCAGGTTGTCAGTGTCTTGGAGATTGAAGGAGAGAAAGTGGGGGATGAAACCCAAGGCCGGACTTGGTCGTATTCAGTGGCGGAACAGGCCCGATGGGCCAAATATTTGGAAGGCTAATGGAATGTTGTTCCTTATTTCAAGGATATTGGGAATATAAGAGTTGGGAAGTCCTACTGCAGCTGTACAAGGTGCTGGGGAGACCACACCCAGAATACTGGGAGCAATTTTGGTCCCATTATTTAAGGAAAGATATCATTTCATTGGAGGCAGCTCAGAGAGGGGGGGTCCCTGGGAGGGAGGGATAGTCTCATGAGCAAAGGCTGCCCAGGTTGGGACTCTAATCCCTGGGGGTTTAGAGAGAATGAGAGGGGATCTGACTGGAACAAACAGGGGGCTGGACAGGGTCAATGCTGAGAGGGTGTTACCCCCCCTCCCCATGGGAGAGGCTAGGACCCAGGGGGGCACCGTCTCTGAATAAAGGGGCACCAATTTCAG
>NW_025211608.1:17026-22574 GCF_004010195.1 Chiloscyllium plagiosum
GTCAGTGCTGAGGGAGTGCCGCACTGTCGGAGGGTCAGTGCTGAGGGAGTGCAGCACTGTCGGAGGGTCAGTGCTGAGGGAGTGCCACACTGTTGGAGGGTCAGTGCTGAGGGAGTGCCGCACTGTCGGAGGGTCAGTGCTGAGGGAGTGGGCACTGTCAGAGGGTCAGTGCTGAGGGAGTGCCTCACTGTCGGAGGGTTAGTGTTGATGGACTCTGACTCTCCCTGTTCTGGGAGTGTTTGATGGGGGGACAGTGTAGAGGGAGCTTTACTCTGTATCTAACCCCGTGTTGTCCCTGTCCTGGGAGTGTTTGATGGGGACAGTGTAGAGGGAGCTTTACTGTGTATCTAACCCCATGATGTGCTCCAATGCTGCTGAAATGTAATAAAAGATGATTCATTCTGAGTCCATTTAATAATGAAATGATTTCTTTATTACACCTGGTGGCACCATTGTTCAGTGTTTTATTGTGACTTCAATAATATTTCGACACACATTGCCTTTGCTGAGTATTAATGTACAAATTCACCTTGCTTCAGATCACTGGGCAATTAATGTCTTCTTGTTAATTATTATCGAACACGGAGAACGTGCAGACTTACTGGGGACATCCCAGAGATAAGAGTCTTCAGTTCATGATGCGAGAGACTGGGAGAGCTTGGGATAATTCCCGTCGGAGCGGGGAACGTTAAGGGGGTGAGAGGTTGAATCGGAGTGGTAAGAATCCCGGGGGCTTTTCAATGGAGTTGACGAGGGGGGGATGCTGTTCCCTGGGGCAGGAATGTCAGTCACTGGGGGGGACATGGATTGGAGAGAGTCCGACTTTCTTCAAGAAATGCTTTCCACAATCTGACTTGCGTCCTGAGATTGTGAAGACAAATATGTAAGGGCAGAAACAAACCATTCAGTGGGTGTCAGAGACCATTGGGTCCATCGTTTCCATGCCAGCCCACTGCTCAAGCAGTTCCTAATCAATCTCTTTGCTCTACCCTTCCCCCACACTCCTACACTGAGCCGTTAATCCATTTTCCCAACAGTTATCACCTTTGCTGTTTCTCCTCTGCGCTGGGAGGGTAAAGAATTCCAAACTTCTCTCCTCACATTCCATCAGTGAGGCATTTTACTCCATAACACCAACCAACACTACTCCCTCGCACACCCAGCCTCACTGAGACAGTTATGTTTTTCTATGTTCAGCGCAGGTAGTTCTATTATAATGCTGTAGGTGGGTTCCAGTGAAAACTTGCTTAATAGAAGTAACAGGAAAAGTGGGGCTAGGGACAGATCAGCAAGAAAATAACACTCATGATCGCTCAAACAAAATCACCCAAAATGCCTAACACAAAGACTAGAATCCCTACAGTGTGGAAAAGGCCCTTCGGCCCAGCAAGTCCACACTGAACCTCCGAAGAGTAACCCACCCAAACCCATTCTCCTACACAATTACAGCACATTTTAACCCTGACTAATGCACCCTAACCTCCACATCCCTGGGCACTATGAGACAATTTAGCATGGCCAATCCACCCTAACCTGCACATCCCTGGGCACTATGGGACAATTTAGCATGGCCAAGCCACCCTAACCTGAACATCTTTGTGACTGTGGGAGGAAACTGGAGGAAACCCCACACAGACACGGGGAGAATGTGCAAACTCCACACAGACAGTCGCCCCGAGGCTGGAATCGAACCCAGGTCCCTCGCGCCGTGAGGCTGCTGTGCTAACCACTGAGCTACTGTGCCAAACCAATAGCACTGCTTGAATGAAGATTTAAATCATATATATTAACGAAATGAAAGTAAGTTTAACACATTCTGTTGAAAAGATATTGTTAATGCAGTCATCATCACCACCTTGAGGTGCAGATGTGGTTTGCAGTAGTGGAAGGCTGTGGGTGACTGTCTTCTGACTGGCTCTTGGGGGTTGGTTCAGATTGTGTGACATGCAGATCCAAGAATAAGTCAGAGAGATAAATGGTGTGTGTAAAGGTAATACAGCACTGCAGGAATTCTACAGGAACAATACAAGAATATTCTTGTCTCAGAGAGAGAGCAATGAACGTTCATTCGTTTAACTTCTGAAGTGAGACTGCTTAATGTATAGTGACATCACTCTCACATGCTCTGACTAATAACATCGCAACATGCGCAGGGCAGCGCGTGCAAAACGGTCGCCATTGGAATCGTGCTACTGCAAAGAGAGGTAAGCATTCTCGAAAATAACATTCCCTAATTCATTGTAAGAGCAGAACCTCGCTGGCTGAAACACGCTTTACATGAGAACTATCTGTATACATTTGTAATTAAATAAACTCCACTCGATTTCCCTCTTAGCCTGTTTTACAAATGAAAAAGTCGGATTCTAACACTTAGGAAGGGAAAGTCCCGGAAGGAGAGAATTGGAACTTCTGAGTTTGCAGGGGACGACTTCATCATTTCAGTTTCGCAAATTCCCAAAAAAAAAAGAGAGCTCCAGTCATTCCTAAAAGATAGATGCCCGTCAGTCCCCATCGAGTGTCAGCGAGACAGTCCGACAAGTCCTATTTTTTTTCAGCCAGAGAAGGGGAGGTGTTGAACGTTTTGTCACGATCGGATTAAGCGGGTCACAATGGCTGACCCCTTCCCGCGGAGTCCAGCAGGTCAAACCCACGAAGGTGCTTCACGGTTGGACGGAGGTGGCACCCCGTCGCGGTCAGTCGGTGTCTTCTGTTGAGCATTTCACCACTTTCCCGTCGCTCCTGACCAGCCAGAGGTTCCCCAGATCCCAGGACGCGTGGTTGAACCGTAGGTTTCCGATCTGTATCTTGGTCCAACCCCAGCCTGTGGGTCTCTCGGCGGTGATTCCCTTCCTGAGGAGGAGGAGGTAAGGATACAGTGAGAATTTCGAGTCATTTACAACCTGCACTCTGAACCACGAACCCCCTGCAATGCAAGCGAAACCCCTGGGACGTCTCTACATTGTCAACTGTTCCAACCACCCTGTAAACATCCGTGATTGCTTTGTCTAACATCTCTAAGCTCTCATCTCTAGGTCAGAAACAGCACAGGCTAAGAGTGAGTAGTCAAGTTTATTTAATTATAAAATTGCATTAAGTAGAATCCCTACAGTGTGGAAACAGGCTATTTGGCTCAACAAGTCCACACCGACCCTCCAAAGAGTAACCCACCCAGATCCTTTCCCCCTACCCCATTACTCTTCGTTTTATCCTAACTTATCCACCCTAACCTGCACTTTCCTGGGCACTATGGGACAATTTAGCATGGCCAATCCACCCTGACCTGCACATCCCTGGGCACTATGGGACAATTTAGCATGGCCAATCCACCCTAACCTACATATCCCTGGACACTATGGGACAATTTAGCTTGGCCAACCCACCCTAACCTGCACATCCCTGGCCTATTCTTCCACATTTGCAGATTTGCAGATCAGGTGAACTGGCCATGCAAAATTACCCACAGTGCCCAGGGATGTGCAGGTTAGGGTGGATTGGCCATGGGAAATTGTCCCATAGTGCCCAGTGATGTGTAGGTTAGGGTGGGCTGGCTATGATAAATTGTTCCATAGTACCCAGGGAGGTGCAGGTTAGGGTGGATAAGTTAGGATAAAACGTAGAGTAATGGGGTAGGGGGAAAGGATCTGGGTGGGTTACTCTTTGGCCATGCTAAATTGTCCCGTAGTGCCCAGGGATGTGTAGGTTAGGGTGGATTGGCCATGCTAAATTGTCCCATAGTGCCCAGGGATGTGCAGGTCAGGTGCACTAGTCAGGGGTAAATGTAGAGTAACAGGGTTGGGGAATGGGTCTGGGTGGGCCACTCTTTGGAGGGTCAGTGTGGACTTGTTGGGCCGAAGGGCCTGTTTCCACGCTGTAAGGATTCCGGGATTCAGGTATATAAAGGGGGACTTGGTGACCGAGTACTGGTCTCTGTGCAGTTACTTTGTTGGATTAATGAGTTGGAGTATAGGGTTCAAATTCTAATGATGGCAGATGGTGAAGCTGTTGTTGAGTTTGAAGCGACATTATAAAGCTAACCTAATGGGGACCGTGTTACCGCGTTTAACATAGAAATCCATCTGGTTCACCAACTGCTCAGCTCGAGGGAAGGGAATTTGCCATCCTTCCCCAGTCAGGCCTACGTGCGACTCCAGACTAGTGGCAATGGGACTCACGTTTAAATGCCTTCTGGGCAATTAAGGATCAGCAATAAGTGCTGCCCATCCCATGAAAACATTGGAACAAATTTTGAAAAAAGACACTTCTCTTTGGCCGTGGGCTGACTATAAATTCAGAATCAATGCCGGTGAACGTGACAGCAGAGAGGGATTACTGTTGTATCTAGCACACCCCCCCCCACACCCACAATAATAGAAACATCGAAATTAGGTGCGGGAGTAGGCCTTTCGGCCTTCTGAACCTAGCCCCTGACCCATGATCATGGCTGATCATCCAAGCCATCAGCCTTTCATCCATATCCTCTGGAGGAGAAAGTGAGGTCTGCAGATGCTGGAATCCCTGAAGAAGGGCTTATGCCCGAAACGTCGATTCTCCTGTTCGCTGGATGCTGCCTGACCTGCTGCGCTGTTCCAGCAACACATTTTCAGCTCCATATCCTCTGTCCTGTTCAGCCCCAAGTGCCAATCTAATTCCTTCCTGTGAGCATTCAATGTTTTAGCCTCCAGTCGTTTCGGTGTCAAATAATTCCACAGGCCGCCCACTCCCTGGGTAACGACATTTCTCCCCATCTCTGTCCCATCCTGTACCCTTACATTGCGACATGCCCTCCTGGGAACATCCCTCCTGTGTTTACCCTGTCTAACACTATTCGGGTTTCACAGATTGAGACCCTCCCCTTGTTCCTCTAAAACCCCAGTGAATATAATCCGAACGGATCGGTATCTCTCGACACGTCAGTGCTGCCATCCCGAGGATCAGTCTGGGAGAGCCTGGCTGCTCTCCCTCTATTGCCAGAACAGTCCTTCCTCAGATACGGAGACCTCACAATACCCCAGGGGGTGGTTTCACCCTGTCCAACTGCAGCAAGACATCCCTGCTCCCATCCTCCCTCCCTCCTCCAATCCTCCCATCCTCTCACACTGAAGGTCAAAAGCCCATTTCCCTGCTTTAGCACCTGCTGGCCCTGCATGCTTACCTTCAGCAACTGGTACACCCAGGTCCTTCTGCACACTCCCCTCTCCCAATTTATCCCCATTCATATCACAGGCTGCCTTGCTGGTTTTGATTGCTCTCAAAGCAGGGAACCACACATTTTTGTTTAAATTCATTCCTTCATTCATTCCCGGGATGAGGGGGTCACTTGCTGGACCAGCATTTGTGGATCATCCCTAATTGCCCGGAGGGTACAGTCATAGTGACGTACAGCATCTCCCTCCAAATCCTCCCTATTCATATACCCATCCAAATGCCTCTTAAATGTTGCAATTGTACCAGCCTCCACCACTTCCTCTGGCAGCTCATTCCATACACGTACCGCCCTCTGTGTGAAAATGTTGCCCCTTAGGTCTCTTTTATATCTTTCCCCTCTCAC
>NW_025211608.1:23276-24000 GCF_004010195.1 Chiloscyllium plagiosum
AGACTGTTTACACTACAACTTTAGTTTTCCAAAGGATTGTTCCCCCTGTGACTTTGTACCTCAACTGCTTTACAAACCCTATCGTTTAGCCCCATAAAAGGGGACTCCCAAGGTATCTTTGTGGGAGACTAAGATTGTAGGGTTGGCAATGCACATTTTGCAGACTAGCTTTACAAAGCGACTAAAGAATTAGGGAACTGCTCTGTGGGGATGGGCTAGATTCCAAATAATCAAACAGAAATAAAGTGGCTAATCGTGCTAACAGGTCATACTTCCTAATTAATAAGGATTACAAAATGAAAACATATGGCAGGTTGCTTAAAAAAATGGCTATGCCCTTTAATTCAAAGGGTAAACATTGTTTGAATTGTTTGCTATTGCACTGCAGGAGGAAAACTCACCACTGTGGTGTAGTGGCAAAGCATAAAAAGAAACATTTTAAGACTGAAACCCACAGGCCAAACCCCAGATAACTTCGGTCACTGCGACATCCCACGTAGACATCAGGAAACAGCCATGCCTTTGCAGGCATTTCAGCCATCACCATCATTATGTGTTCAGCCGAAGTGAACAAAGCAAAAGGACGTTCAACTACATTGAAGGAAAGAAAACAATAAGCACATTCAGATCAGACAGTGTTACAGGAACAAAACTACAGTTGACTTTTAATCAAATTTTCCATTTACGCACAGATGCCCAGCCTGTGAATTGCCAACTTGGACTT
>NW_025211609.1:0-23285 GCF_004010195.1 Chiloscyllium plagiosum
CCGCAGGACAGTGTATTACTCAGAGCTGACGGAGCCAACCATAATTGGTATTGTACCAGGCTAACAGCCCAAAGATTGTGTCAGCACCTGAGGCATGTTGAGAGATTGGCTTTACAGTTTTATGATTTGCAGAATCATTTGACATTGAGCAATACTAGAGTGTCATTAAAAAGAAAAGCCCTTTTGAGTGATTAATTCCTTTCAATGAAGTGCCTGCTATCTGTATCCAGTCTGGCCTACATGTGACTCATACCGATTTCTATAAACTCTTGGCTGTGATTATGGATAAAGACACTGCCAAGTGAACTGTTGTCCTGCACCATTTAGGAACTTCCCCACCAGAATTGAGGTTTTAACAAATTATCATAATATTCCCACATCTCTTTTTTTTTTGGCCTTTTCTAATTTGCCTCTAAGAGATGCCTTTAGTTTTGGAGATTTAGTTTCCATGGATTCAGAAAGCTGCAAACTAACTGATTTTCCTGTCACTCCCTCAGAGTGATCCGATGATGGCATTACTCGGACTTGGGAGTTCCTTTGACTTTGATTCCAGCAAAGCCTACAGGTAAATTTTTTTGTAAAAATAACAATTCTTATTTATAGACCTCTTGGGGTTAAATTATTTCCCGATTTTTGGAGCCGTGCTGCCTCATGGCGTCAGGGACCCGGGTTCGATTCCAACCTCGGGCAACTGGGTGGAGTTTGCACGTTCTCCCCATGTTTCCTCCAGGTGCTCTGGTTTCCTCCACACCTTTCTTTCTTTCTTTTTCTTTCTCCTTTCTTTCTTTCTTTCTCTCGTTCTCTCTCTCGTTCTCTCTCTCGTTCTCTCTCTCTCTCTCGTTCTCTCTCTCTCGTTCTCTCTCTCTCGTTCTCTCTCTCTCGTTCTCTCTCTCTCGTTCTCTCTCTCTCGTTCTCTCTCTCTCGTTCTCTCTCTCTCGTTCTCTCTCTCTCGTTCTCTCTCTCTCGTTCTCTCTCTCTCGTTCTCTCTCTCTCGTTCTCTCTCTCTCGTTCTCTCTCTCTCGTTCTCTCTCTCTCGTTCTCTCTCTCTCGTTCTCTCTCTCTCGTTCTCTCTCTCTCGTTCTCTCTCTCTCGTTCTCTCTCTCTCGTTCTCTCTCTCTCGTTCTCTCTCTCTCGTTCTCTCTCTCTCGTTCTCTCTCTCTCGTTCTCTCTCTCTCGTTCTCTCTCTCTCGTTCTCTCTCTCTCGTTCTCTCTCTCTCGTTCTCTCTCTCTCGTTCTCTCTCTCTCGTTCTCTCTCTCTCGTTCTCTCTCTCTCGTTCTCTCTCTCTCGTTCTCTCTCTCTCGTTCTCTCTCTCTCGTTCTCTCTCTCTCGTTCTCTCTCTCTCGTTCTCTCTCTCTCGTTCTCTCTCTCTCGTTCT
Source organism: Chiloscyllium plagiosum (assembly GCF_004010195.1). Taxonomy (NCBI): domain Eukaryota; kingdom Metazoa; phylum Chordata; class Chondrichthyes; order Orectolobiformes; family Hemiscylliidae; genus Chiloscyllium; species Chiloscyllium plagiosum. The sequence continues at coordinate 1,377 of NW_025211609.1, forward strand.
CTCTCTCTCGTTCTCTCTCTCTCGTTCTCTCTCTCTCGTTCTCTCTCTCTCGTTCTCTCTCTCTCGTTCTCTCTCTCTCGTTCTCTCTCTCTCGTTCTCTCTCTCTCGTTCTCTCTCTCTCGTTCTCTCTCTCTCGTTCTCTCTCTCTCGTTCTCTCTCTCTCGTTCTCTCTCTCTCGTTCTCTCTCTCTCGTTCTCTCTCTCTCGTTCTCTCTCTCTCGTTCTCTCTCTCTCGTTCTCTCTCTCTCGTTCTCTCTCTCTCGTTCTCTCTCTCTCGTTCTCTCTCTCTCGTTCTCTCTCTCTCGTTCTCTCTCTCTCGTTCTCTCTCTCTCGTTCTCTCTCTCTCGTTCTCTCTCTCTCGTTCTCTCTCTCTCGTTCTCTCTCTCTCGTTCTCTCTCTCTCGTTCTCTCTCTCTCGTTCTCTCTCTCTCGTTCTCTCTCTCTCGTTCTCTCTCTCTCGTTCTCTCTCTCTCGTTCTCTCTCTCTCGTTCTCTCTCTCTCGTTCTCTCTCTCTCGTTCTCTCTCTCTCGTTCTCTCTCTCTCGTTCTCTCTCTCTCGTTCTCTCTCTCTCGTTCTCTCTCTCTCGTTCTCTCTCTCTCGTTCTCTCTCTCTCGTTCTCTCTCTCTCGTTCTCTCTCTCTCGTTCTCTCTCTCTCGTTCTCTCTCTCTCGTTCTCTCTCTCTCGTTCTCTCTCTCTCGTTCTCTCTCTCTCGTTCTCTCTCTCTCGTTCTCTCTCTCTCGTTCTCTCTCTCTCGTTCTCTCTCTCTCGTTCTCTCTCTCTCGTTCTCTCTCTCTCGTTCTCTCTCTCTCGTTCTCTCTCTCTCGTTCTCTCTCTCTCGTTCTCTCTCTCTCGTTCTCTCTCTCTCGTTCTCTCTCTCTCGTTCTCTCTCTCTCGTTCTCTCTCTCTCGTTCTCTCTCTCTCGTTCTCTCTCTCTCGTTCTCTCTCTCTCGTTCTCTCTCTCTCGTTCTCTCTCTCTCGTTCTCTCTCTCTCGTTCTCTCTCTCTCGTTCTCTCTCTCTCGTTCTCTCTCTCTCGTTCTCTCTCTCTCGTTCTCTCTCTCTCGTTCTCTCTCTCTCGTTCTCTCTCTCTCGTTCTCTCTCTCTCGTTCTCTCTCTCTCGTTCTCTCTCTCTCGTTCTCTCTCTCTCGTTCTCTCTCTCTCGTTCTCTCTCTCTCGTTCTCTCTCTCTCGTTCTCTCTCTCTCGTTCTCTCTCTCTCGTTCTCTCTCTCTCGTTCTCTCTCTCTCGTTCTCTCTCTCTCGTTCTCTCTCTCTCGTTCTCTCTCTCTCGTTCTCTCTCTCTCGTTCTCTCTCTCTCGTTCTCTCTCTCTCGTTCTCTCTCTCTCGTTCTCTCTCTCTCGTTCTCTCTCTCTCGTTCTCTCTCTCTCGTTCTCTCTCTCTCGTTCTCTCTCTCTCGTTCTCTCTCTCTCGTTCTCTCTCTCTCGTTCTCTCTCTCTCGTTCTCTCTCTCTCGTTCTCTCTCTCTCGTTCTCTCTCTCTCGTTCTCTCTCTCTCGTTCTCTCTCTCTCGTTCTCTCTCTCTCGTTCTCTCTCTCTCGTTCTCTCTCTCTCGTTCTCTCTCTCTCGTTCTCTCTCTCTCGTTCTCTCTCTCTCGTTCTCTCTCTCTCGTTCTCTCTCTCTCGTTCTCTCTCTCTCGTTCTCTCTCTCTCGTTCTCTCTCTCTCGTTCTCTCTCTCTCGTTCTCTCTCTCTCGTTCTCTCTCTCTCGTTCTCTCTCTCTCGTTCTCTCTCTCTCGTTCTCTCTCTCTCGTTCTCTCTCTCTCGTTCTCTCTCTCTCGTTCTCTCTCTCTCGTTCTCTCTCTCTCGTTCTCTCTCTCTCGTTCTCTCTCTCTCGTTCTCTCTCTCTCGTTCTCTCTCTCTCGTTCTCTCTCTCTCGTTCTCTCTCTCTCGTTCTCTCTCTCTCGTTCTCTCTCTCTCGTTCTCTCTCTCTCGTTCTCTCTCTCTCGTTCTCTCTCTCTCGTTCTCTCTCTCTCGTTCTCTCTCTCTCGTTCTCTCTCTCTCGTTCTCTCTCTCTCGTTCTCTCTCTCTCGTTCTCTCTCTCTCGTTCTCTCTCTCTCGTTCTCTCTCTCTCGTTCTCTCTCTCTCGTTCTCTCTCTCTCGTTCTCTCTCTCTCGTTCTCTCTCTCTCGTTCTCTCTCTCTCGTTCTCTCTCTCTCGTTCTCTCTCTCTCGTTCTCTCTCTCTCGTTCTCTCTCTCTCGTTCTCTCTCTCTCGTTCTCTCTCTCTCGTTCTCTCTCTCTCGTTCTCTCTCTCTCGTTCTCTCTCTCTCGTTCTCTCTCTCTCGTTCTCTCTCTCTCGTTCTCTCTCTCTCGTTCTCTCTCTCTCGTTCTCTCTCTCTCGTTCTCTCTCTCTCGTTCTCTCTCTCTCGTTCTCTCTCTCTCGTTCTCTCTCTCTCGTTCTCTCTCTCTCGTTCTCTCTCTCTCGTTCTCTCTCTCTCGTTCTCTCTCTCTCGTTCTCTCTCTCTCGTTCTCTCTCTCTCGTTCTCTCTCTCTCGTTCTCTCTCTCTCGTTCTCTCTCTCTCGTTCTCTCTCTCTCGTTCTCTCTCTCTCGTTCTCTCTCTCTCGTTCTCTCTCTCTCGTTCTCTCTCTCTCGTTCTCTCTCTCTCGTTCTCTCTCTCTCGTTCTCTCTCTCTCGTTCTCTCTCTCTCGTTCTCTCTCTCTCGTTCTCTCTCTCTCGTTCTCTCTCTCTCGTTCTCTCTCTCTCGTTCTCTCTCTCTCGTTCTCTCTCTCTCGTTCTCTCTCTCTCGTTCTCTCTCTCTCGTTCTCTCTCTCTCGTTCTCTCTCTCTCGTTCTCTCTCTCTCGTTCTCTCTCTCTCGTTCTCTCTCTCTCGTTCTCTCTCTCTCGTTCTCTCTCTCTCGTTCTCTCTCTCTCGTTCTCTCTCTCTCGTTCTCTCTCTCTCGTTCTCTCTCTCTCGTTCTCTCTCTCTCGTTCTCTCTCTCTCGTTCTCTCTCTCTCGTTCTCTCTCTCTCGTTCTCTCTCTCTCGTTCTCTCTCTCTCGTTCTCTCTCTCTCGTTCTCTCTCTCTCGTTCTCTCTCTCTCGTTCTCTCTCTCTCGTTCTCTCTCTCTCGTTCTCTCTCTCTCGTTCTCTCTCTCTCGTTCTCTCTCTCTCGTTCTCTCTCTCTCGTTCTCTCTCTCTCGTTCTCTCTCTCTCGTTCTCTCTCTCTCGTTCTCTCTCTCTCGTTCTCTCTCTCTCGTTCTCTCTCTCTCGTTCTCTCTCTCTCGTTCTCTCTCTCTCGTTCTCTCTCTCTCGTTCTCTCTCTCTCGTTCTCTCTCTCTCGTTCTCTCTCTCTCGTTCTCTCTCTCTCGTTCTCTCTCTCTCGTTCTCTCTCTCTCGTTCTCTCTCTCTCGTTCTCTCTCTCTCGTTCTCTCTCTCTCGTTCTCTCTCTCTCGTTCTCTCTCTCTCGTTCTCTCTCTCTCGTTCTCTCTCTCTCGTTCTCTCTCTCTCGTTCTCTCTCTCTCGTTCTCTCTCTCTCGTTCTCTCTCTCTCGTTCTCTCTCTCTCGTTCTCTCTCTCTCGTTCTCTCTCTCTCGTTCTCTCTCTCTCGTTCTCTCTCTCTCGTTCTCTCTCTCTCGTTCTCTCTCTCTCGTTCTCTCTCTCTCGTTCTCTCTCTCTCGTTCTCTCTCTCTCGTTCTCTCTCTCTCGTTCTCTCTCTCTCGTTCTCTCTCTCTCGTTCTCTCTCTCTCGTTCTCTCTCTCTCGTTCTCTCTCTCTCGTTCTCTCTCTCTCGTTCTCTCTCTCTCGTTCTCTCTCTCTCGTTCTCTCTCTCTCGTTCTCTCTCTCTCGTTCTCTCTCTCTCGTTCTCTCTCTCTCGTTCTCTCTCTCTCGTTCTCTCTCTCTCGTTCTCTCTCTCTCGTTCTCTCTCTCTCGTTCTCTCTCTCTCGTTCTCTCTCTCTCGTTCTCTCTCTCTCGTTCTCTCTCTCTCGTTCTCTCTCTCTCGTTCTCTCTCTCTCGTTCTCTCTCTCTCGTTCTCTCTCTCTCGTTCTCTCTCTCTCGTTCTCTCTCTCTCGTTCTCTCTCTCTCGTTCTCTCTCTCTCGTTCTCTCTCTCTCGTTCTCTCTCTCTCGTTCTCTCTCTCTCGTTCTCTCTCTCTCGTTCTCTCTCTCTCGTTCTCTCTCTCTCGTTCTCTCTCTCTCGTTCTCTCTCTCTCGTTCTCTCTCTCTCGTTCTCTCTCTCTCGTTCTCTCTCTCTCGTTCTCTCTCTCTCGTTCTCTCTCTCTCGTTCTCTCTCTCTCGTTCTCTCTCTCTCGTTCTCTCTCTCTCGTTCTCTCTCTCTCGTTCTCTCTCTCTCGTTCTCTCTCTCTCGTTCTCTCTCTCTCGTTCTCTCTCTCTCGTTCTCTCTCTCTCGTTCTCTCTCTCTCGTTCTCTCTCTCTCGTTCTCTCTCTCTCGTTCTCTCTCTCTCGTTCTCTCTCTCTCGTTCTCTCTCTCTCGTTCTCTCTCTCTCGTTCTCTCTCTCTCGTTCTCTCTCTCTCGTTCTCTCTCTCTCGTTCTCTCTCTCTCGTTCTCTCTCTCTCGTTCTCTCTCTCTCGTTCTCTCTCTCTCGTTCTCTCTCTCTCGTTCTCTCTCTCTCGTTCTCTCTCTCTCGTTCTCTCTCTCTCGTTCTCTCTCTCTCGTTCTCTCTCTCTCGTTCTCTCTCTCTCGTTCTCTCTCTCTCGTTCTCTCTCTCTCGTTCTCTCTCTCTCGTTCTCTCTCTCTCGTTCTCTCTCTCTCGTTCTCTCTCTCTCGTTCTCTCTCTCTCGTTCTCTCTCTCTCGTTCTCTCTCTCTCGTTCTCTCTCTCTCGTTCTCTCTCTCTCGTTCTCTCTCTCTCGTTCTCTCTCTCTCGTTCTCTCTCTCTCGTTCTCTCTCTCTCGTTCTCTCTCTCTCGTTCTCTCTCTCTCGTTCTCTCTCTCTCGTTCTCTCTCTCTCGTTCTCTCTCTCTCGTTCTCTCTCTCTCGTTCTCTCTCTCTCGTTCTCTCTCTCTCGTTCTCTCTCTCTCGTTCTCTCTCTCTCGTTCTCTCTCTCTCGTTCTCTCTCTCTCGTTCTCTCTCTCTCGTTCTCTCTCTCTCGTTCTCTCTCTCTCGTTCTCTCTCTCTCGTTCTCTCTCTCTCGTTCTCTCTCTCTCGTTCTCTCTCTCTCGTTCTCTCTCTCTCGTTCTCTCTCTCTCGTTCTCTCTCTCTCGTTCTCTCTCTCTCGTTCTCTCTCTCTCGTTCTCTCTCTCTCGTTCTCTCTCTCTCGTTCTCTCTCTCTCGTTCTCTCTCTCTCGTTCTCTCTCTCTCGTTCTCTCTCTCTCGTTCTCTCTCTCTCGTTCTCTCTCTCTCGTTCTCTCTCTCTCGTTCTCTCTCTCTCGTTCTCTCTCTCTCGTTCTCTCTCTCTCGTTCTCTCTCTCTCGTTCTCTCTCTCTCGTTCTCTCTCTCTCGTTCTCTCTCTCTCGTTCTCTCTCTCTCGTTCTCTCTCTCTCGTTCTCTCTCTCTCGTTCTCTCTCTCTCGTTCTCTCTCTCTCGTTCTCTCTCTCTCGTTCTCTCTCTCTCGTTCTCTCTCTCTCGTTCTCTCTCTCTCGTTCTCTCTCTCTCGTTCTCTCTCTCTCGTTCTCTCTCTCTCGTTCTCTCTCTCTCGTTCTCTCTCTCTCGTTCTCTCTCTCTCGTTCTCTCTCTCTCGTTCTCTCTCTCTCGTTCTCTCTCTCTCGTTCTCTCTCTCTCGTTCTCTCTCTCTCGTTCTCTCTCTCTCGTTCTCTCTCTCTCGTTCTCTCTCTCTCGTTCTCTCTCTCTCGTTCTCTCTCTCTCGTTCTCTCTCTCTCGTTCTCTCTCTCTCGTTCTCTCTCTCTCGTTCTCTCTCTCTCGTTCTCTCTCTCTCGTTCTCTCTCTCTCGTTCTCTCTCTCTCGTTCTCTCTCTCTCGTTCTCTCTCTCTCGTTCTCTCTCTCTCGTTCTCTCTCTCTCGTTCTCTCTCTCTCGTTCTCTCTCTCTCGTTCTCTCTCTCTCGTTCTCTCTCTCTCGTTCTCTCTCTCTCGTTCTCTCTCTCTCGTTCTCTCTCTCTCGTTCTCTCTCTCTCGTTCTCTCTCTCTCGTTCTCTCTCTCTCGTTCTCTCTCTCTCGTTCTCTCTCTCTCGTTCTCTCTCTCTCGTTCTCTCTCTCTCGTTCTCTCTCTCTCGTTCTCTCTCTCTCGTTCTCTCTCTCTCGTTCTCTCTCTCTCGTTCTCTCTCTCTCGTTCTCTCTCTCTCGTTCTCTCTCTCTCGTTCTCTCTCTCTCGTTCTCTCTCTCTCGTTCTCTCTCTCTCGTTCTCTCTCTCTCGTTCTCTCTCTCTCGTTCTCTCTCTCTCGTTCTCTCTCTCTCGTTCTCTCTCTCTCGTTCTCTCTCTCTCGTTCTCTCTCTCTCGTTCTCTCTCTCTCGTTCTCTCTCTCTCGTTCTCTCTCTCTCGTTCTCTCTCTCTCGTTCTCTCTCTCTCGTTCTCTCTCTCTCGTTCTCTCTCTCTCGTTCTCTCTCTCTCGTTCTCTCTCTCTCGTTCTCTCTCTCTCGTTCTCTCTCTCTCGTTCTCTCTCTCTCGTTCTCTCTCTCTCGTTCTCTCTCTCTCGTTCTCTCTCTCTCGTTCTCTCTCTCTCGTTCTCTCTCTCTCGTTCTCTCTCTCTCGTTCTCTCTCTCTCGTTCTCTCTCTCTCGTTCTCTCTCTCTCGTTCTCTCTCTCTCGTTCTCTCTCTCTCGTTCTCTCTCTCTCGTTCTCTCTCTCTCGTTCTCTCTCTCTCGTTCTCTCTCTCTCGTTCTCTCTCTCTCGTTCTCTCTCTCTCGTTCTCTCTCTCTCGTTCTCTCTCTCTCGTTCTCTCTCTCTCGTTCTCTCTCTCTCGTTCTCTCTCTCTCGTTCTCTCTCTCTCGTTCTCTCTCTCTCGTTCTCTCTCTCTCGTTCTCTCTCTCTCGTTCTCTCTCTCTCGTTCTCTCTCTCTCGTTCTCTCTCTCTCGTTCTCTCTCTCTCGTTCTCTCTCTCTCGTTCTCTCTCTCTCGTTCTCTCTCTCTCGTTCTCTCTCTCTCGTTCTCTCTCTCTCGTTCTCTCTCTCTCGTTCTCTCTCTCTCGTTCTCTCTCTCTCGTTCTCTCTCTCTCGTTCTCTCTCTCTCGTTCTCTCTCTCTCGTTCTCTCTCTCTCGTTCTCTCTCTCTCGTTCTCTCTCTCTCGTTCTCTCTCTCTCGTTCTCTCTCTCTCGTTCTCTCTCTCTCGTTCTCTCTCTCTCGTTCTCTCTCTCTCGTTCTCTCTCTCTCGTTCTCTCTCTCTCGTTCTCTCTCTCTCGTTCTCTCTCTCTCGTTCTCTCTCTCTCGTTCTCTCTCTCTCGTTCTCTCTCTCTCGTTCTCTCTCTCTCGTTCTCTCTCTCTCGTTCTCTCTCTCTCGTTCTCTCTCTCTCGTTCTCTCTCTCTCGTTCTCTCTCTCTCGTTCTCTCTCTCTCGTTCTCTCTCTCTCGTTCTCTCTCTCTCGTTCTCTCTCTCTCGTTCTCTCTCTCTCGTTCTCTCTCTCTCGTTCTCTCTCTCTCGTTCTCTCTCTCTCGTTCTCTCTCTCTCGTTCTCTCTCTCTCGTTCTCTCTCTCTCGTTCTCTCTCTCTCGTTCTCTCTCTCTCGTTCTCTCTCTCTCGTTCTCTCTCTCTCGTTCTCTCTCTCTCGTTCTCTCTCTCTCGTTCTCTCTCTCTCGTTCTCTCTCTCTCGTTCTCTCTCTCTCGTTCTCTCTCTCTCGTTCTCTCTCTCTCGTTCTCTCTCTCTCGTTCTCTCTCTCTCGTTCTCTCTCTCTCGTTCTCTCTCTCTCGTTCTCTCTCTCTCGTTCTCTCTCTCTCGTTCTCTCTCTCTCGTTCTCTCTCTCTCGTTCTCTCTCTCTCGTTCTCTCTCTCTCGTTCTCTCTCTCTCGTTCTCTCTCTCTCGTTCTCTCTCTCTCGTTCTCTCTCTCTCGTTCTCTCTCTCTCGTTCTCTCTCTCTCGTTCTCTCTCTCTCGTTCTCTCTCTCTCGTTCTCTCTCTCTCGTTCTCTCTCTCTCGTTCTCTCTCTCTCGTTCTCTCTCTCTCGTTCTCTCTCTCTCGTTCTCTCTCTCTCGTTCTCTCTCTCTCGTTCTCTCTCTCTCGTTCTCTCTCTCTCGTTCTCTCTCTCTCGTTCTCTCTCTCTCGTTCTCTCTCTCTCGTTCTCTCTCTCTCGTTCTCTCTCTCTCGTTCTCTCTCTCTCGTTCTCTCTCTCTCGTTCTCTCTCTCTCGTTCTCTCTCTCTCGTTCTCTCTCTCTCGTTCTCTCTCTCTCGTTCTCTCTCTCTCGTTCTCTCTCTCTCGTTCTCTCTCTCTCGTTCTCTCTCTCTCGTTCTCTCTCTCTCGTTCTCTCTCTCTCGTTCTCTCTCTCTCGTTCTCTCTCTCTCGTTCTCTCTCTCTCGTTCTCTCTCTCTCGTTCTCTCTCTCTCGTTCTCTCTCTCTCGTTCTCTCTCTCTCGTTCTCTCTCTCTCGTTCTCTCTCTCTCGTTCTCTCTCTCTCGTTCTCTCTCTCTCGTTCTCTCTCTCTCGTTCTCTCTCTCTCGTTCTCTCTCTCTCGTTCTCTCTCTCTCGTTCTCTCTCTCTCGTTCTCTCTCTCTCGTTCTCTCTCTCTCGTTCTCTCTCTCTCGTTCTCTCTCTCTCGTTCTCTCTCTCTCGTTCTCTCTCTCTCGTTCTCTCTCTCTCGTTCTCTCTCTCTCGTTCTCTCTCTCTCGTTCTCTCTCTCTCGTTCTCTCTCTCTCGTTCTCTCTCTCTCGTTCTCTCTCTCTCGTTCTCTCTCTCTCGTTCTCTCTCTCTCGTTCTCTCTCTCTCGTTCTCTCTCTCTCGTTCTCTCTCTCTCGTTCTCTCTCTCTCGTTCTCTCTCTCTCGTTCTCTCTCTCTCGTTCTCTCTCTCTCGTTCTCTCTCTCTCGTTCTCTCTCTCTCGTTCTCTCTCTCTCGTTCTCTCTCTCTCGTTCTCTCTCTCTCGTTCTCTCTCTCTCGTTCTCTCTCTCTCGTTCTCTCTCTCTCGTTCTCTCTCTCTCGTTCTCTCTCTCTCGTTCTCTCTCTCTCGTTCTCTCTCTCTCGTTCTCTCTCTCTCGTTCTCTCTCTCTCGTTCTCTCTCTCTCGTTCTCTCTCTCTCGTTCTCTCTCTCTCGTTCTCTCTCTCTCGTTCTCTCTCTCTCGTTCTCTCTCTCTCGTTCTCTCTCTCTCGTTCTCTCTCTCTCGTTCTCTCTCTCTCGTTCTCTCTCTCTCGTTCTCTCTCTCTCGTTCTCTCTCTCTCGTTCTCTCTCTCTCGTTCTCTCTCTCTCGTTCTCTCTCTCTCGTTCTCTCTCTCTCGTTCTCTCTCTCTCGTTCTCTCTCTCTCGTTCTCTCTCTCTCGTTCTCTCTCTCTCGTTCTCTCTCTCTCGTTCTCTCTCTCTCGTTCTCTCTCTCTCGTTCTCTCTCTCTCGTTCTCTCTCTCTCGTTCTCTCTCTCTCGTTCTCTCTCTCTCGTTCTCTCTCTCTCGTTCTCTCTCTCTCGTTCTCTCTCTCTCGTTCTCTCTCTCTCGTTCTCTCTCTCTCGTTCTCTCTCTCTCGTTCTCTCTCTCTCGTTCTCTCTCTCTCGTTCTCTCTCTCTCGTTCTCTCTCTCTCGTTCTCTCTCTCTCGTTCTCTCTCTCTCGTTCTCTCTCTCTCGTTCTCTCTCTCTCGTTCTCTCTCTCTCGTTCTCTCTCTCTCGTTCTCTCTCTCTCGTTCTCTCTCTCTCGTTCTCTCTCTCTCGTTCTCTCTCTCTCGTTCTCTCTCTCTCGTTCTCTCTCTCTCGTTCTCTCTCTCTCGTTCTCTCTCTCTCGTTCTCTCTCTCTCGTTCTCTCTCTCTCGTTCTCTCTCTCTCGTTCTCTCTCTCTCGTTCTCTCTCTCTCGTTCTCTCTCTCTCGTTCTCTCTCTCTCGTTCTCTCTCTCTCGTTCTCTCTCTCTCGTTCTCTCTCTCTCGTTCTCTCTCTCTCGTTCTCTCTCTCTCGTTCTCTCTCTCTCGTTCTCTCTCTCTCGTTCTCTCTCTCTCGTTCTCTCTCTCTCGTTCTCTCTCTCTCGTTCTCTCTCTCTCGTTCTCTCTCTCTCGTTCTCTCTCTCTCGTTCTCTCTCTCTCGTTCTCTCTCTCTCGTTCTCTCTCTCTCGTTCTCTCTCTCTCGTTCTCTCTCTCTCGTTCTCTCTCTCTCGTTCTCTCTCTCTCGTTCTCTCTCTCTCGTTCTCTCTCTCTCGTTCTCTCTCTCTCGTTCTCTCTCTCTCGTTCTCTCTCTCTCGTTCTCTCTCTCTCGTTCTCTCTCTCTCGTTCTCTCTCTCTCGTTCTCTCTCTCTCGTTCTCTCTCTCTCGTTCTCTCTCTCTCGTTCTCTCTCTCTCGTTCTCTCTCTCTCGTTCTCTCTCTCTCGTTCTCTCTCTCTCGTTCTCTCTCTCTCGTTCTCTCTCTCTCGTTCTCTCTCTCTCGTTCTCTCTCTCTCGTTCTCTCTCTCTCGTTCTCTCTCTCTCGTTCTCTCTCTCTCGTTCTCTCTCTCTCGTTCTCTCTCTCTCGTTCTCTCTCTCTCGTTCTCTCTCTCTCGTTCTCTCTCTCTCGTTCTCTCTCTCTCGTTCTCTCTCTCTCGTTCTCTCTCTCTCGTTCTCTCTCTCTCGTTCTCTCTCTCTCGTTCTCTCTCTCTCGTTCTCTCTCTCTCGTTCTCTCTCTCTCGTTCTCTCTCTCTCGTTCTCTCTCTCTCGTTCTCTCTCTCTCGTTCTCTCTCTCTCGTTCTCTCTCTCTCGTTCTCTCTCTCTCGTTCTCTCTCTCTCGTTCTCTCTCTCTCGTTCTCTCTCTCTCGTTCTCTCTCTCTCGTTCTCTCTCTCTCGTTCTCTCTCTCTCGTTCTCTCTCTCTCGTTCTCTCTCTCTCGTTCTCTCTCTCTCGTTCTCTCTCTCTCGTTCTCTCTCTCTCGTTCTCTCTCTCTCGTTCTCTCTCTCTCGTTCTCTCTCTCTCGTTCTCTCTCTCTCGTTCTCTCTCTCTCGTTCTCTCTCTCTCGTTCTCTCTCTCTCGTTCTCTCTCTCTCGTTCTCTCTCTCTCGTTCTCTCTCTCTCGTTCTCTCTCTCTCGTTCTCTCTCTCTCGTTCTCTCTCTCTCGTTCTCTCTCTCTCGTTCTCTCTCTCTCGTTCTCTCTCTCTCGTTCTCTCTCTCTCGTTCTCTCTCTCTCGTTCTCTCTCTCTCGTTCTCTCTCTCTCGTTCTCTCTCTCTCGTTCTCTCTCTCTCGTTCTCTCTCTCTCGTTCTCTCTCTCTCGTTCTCTCTCTCTCGTTCTCTCTCTCTCGTTCTCTCTCTCTCGTTCTCTCTCTCTCGTTCTCTCTCTCTCGTTCTCTCTCTCTCGTTCTCTCTCTCTCGTTCTCTCTCTCTCGTTCTCTCTCTCTCGTTCTCTCTCTCTCGTTCTCTCTCTCTCGTTCTCTCTCTCTCGTTCTCTCTCTCTCGTTCTCTCTCTCTCGTTCTCTCTCTCTCGTTCTCTCTCTCTCGTTCTCTCTCTCTCGTTCTCTCTCTCTCGTTCTCTCTCTCTCGTTCTCTCTCTCTCGTTCTCTCTCTCTCGTTCTCTCTCTCTCGTTCTCTCTCTCTCGTTCTCTCTCTCTCGTTCTCTCTCTCTCGTTCTCTCTCTCTCGTTCTCTCTCTCTCGTTCTCTCTCTCTCGTTCTCTCTCTCTCGTTCTCTCTCTCTCGTTCTCTCTCTCTCGTTCTCTCTCTCTCGTTCTCTCTCTCTCGTTCTCTCTCTCTCGTTCTCTCTCTCTCGTTCTCTCTCTCTCGTTCTCTCTCTCTCGTTCTCTCTCTCTCGTTCTCTCTCTCTCGTTCTCTCTCTCTCGTTCTCTCTCTCTCGTTCTCTCTCTCTCGTTCTCTCTCTCTCGTTCTCTCTCTCTCGTTCTCTCTCTCTCGTTCTCTCTCTCTCGTTCTCTCTCTCTCGTTCTCTCTCTCTCGTTCTCTCTCTCTCGTTCTCTCTCTCTCGTTCTCTCTCTCTCGTTCTCTCTCTCTCGTTCTCTCTCTCTCGTTCTCTCTCTCTCGTTCTCTCTCTCTCGTTCTCTCTCTCTCGTTCTCTCTCTCTCGTTCTCTCTCTCTCGTTCTCTCTCTCTCGTTCTCTCTCTCTCGTTCTCTCTCTCTCGTTCTCTCTCTCTCGTTCTCTCTCTCTCGTTCTCTCTCTCTCGTTCTCTCTCTCTCGTTCTCTCTCTCTCGTTCTCTCTCTCTCGTTCTCTCTCTCTCGTTCTCTCTCTCTCGTTCTCTCTCTCTCGTTCTCTCTCTCTCGTTCTCTCTCTCTCGTTCTCTCTCTCTCGTTCTCTCTCTCTCGTTCTCTCTCTCTCGTTCTCTCTCTCTCGTTCTCTCTCTCTCGTTCTCTCTCTCTCGTTCTCTCTCTCTCGTTCTCTCTCTCTCGTTCTCTCTCTCTCGTTCTCTCTCTCTCGTTCTCTCTCTCTCGTTCTCTCTCTCTCGTTCTCTCTCTCTCGTTCTCTCTCTCTCGTTCTCTCTCTCTCGTTCTCTCTCTCTCGTTCTCTCTCTCTCGTTCTCTCTCTCTCGTTCTCTCTCTCTCGTTCTCTCTCTCTCGTTCTCTCTCTCTCGTTCTCTCTCTCTCGTTCTCTCTCTCTCGTTCTCTCTCTCTCGTTCTCTCTCTCTCGTTCTCTCTCTCTCGTTCTCTCTCTCTCGTTCTCTCTCTCTCGTTCTCTCTCTCTCGTTCTCTCTCTCTCGTTCTCTCTCTCTCGTTCTCTCTCTCTCGTTCTCTCTCTCTCGTTCTCTCTCTCTCGTTCTCTCTCTCTCGTTCTCTCTCTCTCGTTCTCTCTCTCTCGTTCTCTCTCTCTCGTTCTCTCTCTCTCGTTCTCTCTCTCTCGTTCTCTCTCTCTCGTTCTCTCTCTCTCGTTCTCTCTCTCTCGTTCTCTCTCTCTCGTTCTCTCTCTCTCGTTCTCTCTCTCTCGTTCTCTCTCTCTCGTTCTCTCTCTCTCGTTCTCTCTCTCTCGTTCTCTCTCTCTCGTTCTCTCTCTCTCGTTCTCTCTCTCTCGTTCTCTCTCTCTCGTTCTCTCTCTCTCGTTCTCTCTCTCTCGTTCTCTCTCTCTCGTTCTCTCTCTCTCGTTCTCTCTCTCTCGTTCTCTCTCTCTCGTTCTCTCTCTCTCGTTCTCTCTCTCTCGTTCTCTCTCTCTCGTTCTCTCTCTCTCGTTCTCTCTCTCTCGTTCTCTCTCTCTCGTTCTCTCTCTCTCGTTCTCTCTCTCTCGTTCTCTCTCTCTCGTTCTCTCTCTCTCGTTCTCTCTCTCTCGTTCTCTCTCTCTCGTTCTCTCTCTCTCGTTCTCTCTCTCTCGTTCTCTCTCTCTCGTTCTCTCTCTCTCGTTCTCTCTCTCTCGTTCTCTCTCTCTCGTTCTCTCTCTCTCGTTCTCTCTCTCTCGTTCTCTCTCTCTCGTTCTCTCTCTCTCGTTCTCTCTCTCTCGTTCTCTCTCTCTCGTTCTCTCTCTCTCGTTCTCTCTCTCTCGTTCTCTCTCTCTCGTTCTCTCTCTCTCGTTCTCTCTCTCTCGTTCTCTCTCTCTCGTTCTCTCTCTCTCGTTCTCTCTCTCTCGTTCTCTCTCTCTCGTTCTCTCTCTCTCGTTCTCTCTCTCTCGTTCTCTCTCTCTCGTTCTCTCTCTCTCGTTCTCTCTCTCTCGTTCTCTCTCTCTCGTTCTCTCTCTCTCGTTCTCTCTCTCTCGTTCTCTCTCTCTCGTTCTCTCTCTCTCGTTCTCTCTCTCTCGTTCTCTCTCTCTCGTTCTCTCTCTCTCGTTCTCTCTCTCTCGTTCTCTCTCTCTCGTTCTCTCTCTCTCGTTCTCTCTCTCTCGTTCTCTCTCTCTCGTTCTCTCTCTCTCGTTCTCTCTCTCTCGTTCTCTCTCTCTCGTTCTCTCTCTCTCGTTCTCTCTCTCTCGTTCTCTCTCTCTCGTTCTCTCTCTCTCGTTCTCTCTCTCTCGTTCTCTCTCTCTCGTTCTCTCTCTCTCGTTCTCTCTCTCTCGTTCTCTCTCTCTCGTTCTCTCTCTCTCGTTCTCTCTCTCTCGTTCTCTCTCTCTCGTTCTCTCTCTCTCGTTCTCTCTCTCTCGTTCTCTCTCTCTCGTTCTCTCTCTCTCGTTCTCTCTCTCTCGTTCTCTCTCTCTCGTTCTCTCTCTCTCGTTCTCTCTCTCTCGTTCTCTCTCTCTCGTTCTCTCTCTCTCGTTCTCTCTCTCTCGTTCTCTCTCTCTCGTTCTCTCTCTCTCGTTCTCTCTCTCTCGTTCTCTCTCTCTCGTTCTCTCTCTCTCGTTCTCTCTCTCTCGTTCTCTCTCTCTCGTTCTCTCTCTCTCGTTCTCTCTCTCTCGTTCTCTCTCTCTCGTTCTCTCTCTCTCGTTCTCTCTCTCTCGTTCTCTCTCTCTCGTTCTCTCTCTCTCGTTCTCTCTCTCTCGTTCTCTCTCTCTCGTTCTCTCTCTCTCGTTCTCTCTCTCTCGTTCTCTCTCTCTCGTTCTCTCTCTCTCGTTCTCTCTCTCTCGTTCTCTCTCTCTCGTTCTCTCTCTCTCGTTCTCTCTCTCTCGTTCTCTCTCTCTCGTTCTCTCTCTCTCGTTCTCTCTCTCTCGTTCTCTCTCTCTCGTTCTCTCTCTCTCGTTCTCTCTCTCTCGTTCTCTCTCTCTCGTTCTCTCTCTCTCGTTCTCTCTCTCTCGTTCTCTCTCTCTCGTTCTCTCTCTCTCGTTCTCTCTCTCTCGTTCTCTCTCTCTCGTTCTCTCTCTCTCGTTCTCTCTCTCTCGTTCTCTCTCTCTCGTTCTCTCTCTCTCGTTCTCTCTCTCTCGTTCTCTCTCTCTCGTTCTCTCTCTCTCGTTCTCTCTCTCTCGTTCTCTCTCTCTCGTTCTCTCTCTCTCGTTCTCTCTCTCTCGTTCTCTCTCTCTCGTTCTCTCTCTCTCGTTCTCTCTCTCTCGTTCTCTCTCTCTCGTTCTCTCTCTCTCGTTCTCTCTCTCTCGTTCTCTCTCTCTCGTTCTCTCTCTCTCGTTCTCTCTCTCTCGTTCTCTCTCTCTCGTTCTCTCTCTCTCGTTCTCTCTCTCTCGTTCTCTCTCTCTCGTTCTCTCTCTCTCGTTCTCTCTCTCTCGTTCTCTCTCTCTCGTTCTCTCTCTCTCGTTCTCTCTCTCTCGTTCTCTCTCTCTCGTTCTCTCTCTCTCGTTCTCTCTCTCTCGTTCTCTCTCTCTCGTTCTCTCTCTCTCGTTCTCTCTCTCTCGTTCTCTCTCTCTCGTTCTCTCTCTCTCGTTCTCTCTCTCTCGTTCTCTCTCTCTCGTTCTCTCTCTCTCGTTCTCTCTCTCTCGTTCTCTCTCTCTCGTTCTCTCTCTCTCGTTCTCTCTCTCTCGTTCTCTCTCTCTCGTTCTCTCTCTCTCGTTCTCTCTCTCTCGTTCTCTCTCTCTCGTTCTCTCTCTCTCGTTCTCTCTCTCTCGTTCTCTCTCTCTCGTTCTCTCTCTCTCGTTCTCTCTCTCTCGTTCTCTCTCTCTCGTTCTCTCTCTCTCGTTCTCTCTCTCTCGTTCTCTCTCTCTCGTTCTCTCTCTCTCGTTCTCTCTCTCTCGTTCTCTCTCTCTCGTTCTCTCTCTCTCGTTCTCTCTCTCTCGTTCTCTCTCTCTCGTTCTCTCTCTCTCGTTCTCTCTCTCTCGTTCTCTCTCTCTCGTTCTCTCTCTCTCGTTCTCTCTCTCTCGTTCTCTCTCTCTCGTTCTCTCTCTCTCGTTCTCTCTCTCTCGTTCTCTCTCTCTCGTTCTCTCTCTCTCGTTCTCTCTCTCTCGTTCTCTCTCTCTCGTTCTCTCTCTCTCGTTCTCTCTCTCTCGTTCTCTCTCTCTCGTTCTCTCTCTCTCGTTCTCTCTCTCTCGTTCTCTCTCTCTCGTTCTCTCTCTCTCGTTCTCTCTCTCTCGTTCTCTCTCTCTCGTTCTCTCTCTCTCGTTCTCTCTCTCTCGTTCTCTCTCTCTCGTTCTCTCTCTCTCGTTCTCTCTCTCTCGTTCTCTCTCTCTCGTTCTCTCTCTCTCGTTCTCTCTCTCTCGTTCTCTCTCTCTCGTTCTCTCTCTCTCGTTCTCTCTCTCTCGTTCTCTCTCTCTCGTTCTCTCTCTCTCGTTCTCTCTCTCTCGTTCTCTCTCTCTCGTTCTCTCTCTCTCGTTCTCTCTCTCTCGTTCTCTCTCTCTCGTTCTCTCTCTCTCGTTCTCTCTCTCTCGTTCTCTCTCTCTCGTTCTCTCTCTCTCGTTCTCTCTCTCTCGTTCTCTCTCTCTCGTTCTCTCTCTCTCGTTCTCTCTCTCTCGTTCTCTCTCTCTCGTTCTCTCTCTCTCGTTCTCTCTCTCTCGTTCTCTCTCTCTCGTTCTCTCTCTCTCGTTCTCTCTCTCTCGTTCTCTCTCTCTCGTTCTCTCTCTCTCGTTCTCTCTCTCTCGTTCTCTCTCTCTCGTTCTCTCTCTCTCGTTCTCTCTCTCTCGTTCTCTCTCTCTCGTTCTCTCTCTCTCGTTCTCTCTCTCTCGTTCTCTCTCTCTCGTTCTCTCTCTCTCGTTCTCTCTCTCTCGTTCTCTCTCTCTCGTTCTCTCTCTCTCGTTCTCTCTCTCTCGTTCTCTCTCTCTCGTTCTCTCTCTCTCGTTCTCTCTCTCTCGTTCTCTCTCTCTCGTTCTCTCTCTCTCGTTCTCTCTCTCTCGTTCTCTCTCTCTCGTTCTCTCTCTCTCGTTCTCTCTCTCTCGTTCTCTCTCTCTCGTTCTCTCTCTCTCGTTCTCTCTCTCTCGTTCTCTCTCTCTCGTTCTCTCTCTCTCGTTCTCTCTCTCTCGTTCTCTCTCTCTCGTTCTCTCTCTCTCGTTCTCTCTCTCTCGTTCTCTCTCTCTCGTTCTCTCTCTCTCGTTCTCTCTCTCTCGTTCTCTCTCTCTCGTTCTCTCTCTCTCGTTCTCTCTCTCTCGTTCTCTCTCTCTCGTTCTCTCTCTCTCGTTCTCTCTCTCTCGTTCTCTCTCTCTCGTTCTCTCTCTCTCGTTCTCTCTCTCTCGTTCTCTCTCTCTCGTTCTCTCTCTCTCGTTCTCTCTCTCTCGTTCTCTCTCTCTCGTTCTCTCTCTCTCGTTCTCTCTCTCTCGTTCTCTCTCTCTCGTTCTCTCTCTCTCGTTCTCTCTCTCTCGTTCTCTCTCTCTCGTTCTCTCTCTCTCGTTCTCTCTCTCTCGTTCTCTCTCTCTCGTTCTCTCTCTCTCGTTCTCTCTCTCTCGTTCTCTCTCTCTCGTTCTCTCTCTCTCGTTCTCTCTCTCTCGTTCTCTCTCTCTCGTTCTCTCTCTCTCGTTCTCTCTCTCTCGTTCTCTCTCTCTCGTTCTCTCTCTCTCGTTCTCTCTCTCTCGTTCTCTCTCTCTCGTTCTCTCTCTCTCGTTCTCTCTCTCTCGTTCTCTCTCTCTCGTTCTCTCTCTCTCGTTCTCTCTCTCTCGTTCTCTCTCTCTCGTTCTCTCTCTCTCGTTCTCTCTCTCTCGTTCTCTCTCTCTCGTTCTCTCTCTCTCGTTCTCTCTCTCTCGTTCTCTCTCTCTCGTTCTCTCTCTCTCGTTCTCTCTCTCTCGTTCTCTCTCTCTCGTTCTCTCTCTCTCGTTCTCTCTCTCTCGTTCTCTCTCTCTCGTTCTCTCTCTCTCGTTCTCTCTCTCTCGTTCTCTCTCTCTCGTTCTCTCTCTCTCGTTCTCTCTCTCTCGTTCTCTCTCTCTCGTTCTCTCTCTCTCGTTCTCTCTCTCTCGTTCTCTCTCTCTCGTTCTCTCTCTCTCGTTCTCTCTCTCTCGTTCTCTCTCTCTCGTTCTCTCTCTCTCGTTCTCTCTCTCTCGTTCTCTCTCTCTCGTTCTCTCTCTCTCGTTCTCTCTCTCTCGTTCTCTCTCTCTCGTTCTCTCTCTCTCGTTCTCTCTCTCTCGTTCTCTCTCTCTCGTTCTCTCTCTCTCGTTCTCTCTCTCTCGTTCTCTCTCTCTCGTTCTCTCTCTCTCGTTCTCTCTCTCTCGTTCTCTCTCTCTCGTTCTCTCTCTCTCGTTCTCTCTCTCTCGTTCTCTCTCTCTCGTTCTCTCTCTCTCGTTCTCTCTCTCTCGTTCTCTCTCTCTCGTTCTCTCTCTCTCGTTCTCTCTCTCTCGTTCTCTCTCTCTCGTTCTCTCTCTCTCGTTCTCTCTCTCTCGTTCTCTCTCTCTCGTTCTCTCTCTCTCGTTCTCTCTCTCTCGTTCTCTCTCTCTCGTTCTCTCTCTCTCGTTCTCTCTCTCTCGTTCTCTCTCTCTCGTTCTCTCTCTCTCGTTCTCTCTCTCTCGTTCTCTCTCTCTCGTTCTCTCTCTCTCGTTCTCTCTCTCTCGTTCTCTCTCTCTCGTTCTCTCTCTCTCGTTCTCTCTCTCTCGTTCTCTCTCTCTCGTTCTCTCTCTCTCGTTCTCTCTCTCTCGTTCTCTCTCTCTCGTTCTCTCTCTCTCGTTCTCTCTCTCTCGTTCTCTCTCTCTCGTTCTCTCTCTCTCGTTCTCTCTCTCTCGTTCTCTCTCTCTCGTTCTCTCTCTCTCGTTCTCTCTCTCTCGTTCTCTCTCTCTCGTTCTCTCTCTCTCGTTCTCTCTCTCTCGTTCTCTCTCTCTCGTTCTCTCTCTCTCGTTCTCTCTCTCTCGTTCTCTCTCTCTCGTTCTCTCTCTCTCGTTCTCTCTCTCTCGTTCTCTCTCTCTCGTTCTCTCTCTCTCGTTCTCTCTCTCTCGTTCTCTCTCTCTCGTTCTCTCTCTCTCGTTCTCTCTCTCTCGTTCTCTCTCTCTCGTTCTCTCTCTCTCGTTCTCTCTCTCTCGTTCTCTCTCTCTCGTTCTCTCTCTCTCGTTCTCTCTCTCTCGTTCTCTCTCTCTCGTTCTCTCTCTCTCGTTCTCTCTCTCTCGTTCTCTCTCTCTCGTTCTCTCTCTCTCGTTCTCTCTCTCTCGTTCTCTCTCTCTCGTTCTCTCTCTCTCGTTCTCTCTCTCTCGTTCTCTCTCTCTCGTTCTCTCTCTCTCGTTCTCTCTCTCTCGTTCTCTCTCTCTCGTTCTCTCTCTCTCGTTCTCTCTCTCTCGTTCTCTCTCTCTCGTTCTCTCTCTCTCGTTCTCTCTCTCTCGTTCTCTCTCTCTCGTTCTCTCTCTCTCGTTCTCTCTCTCTCGTTCTCTCTCTCTCGTTCTCTCTCTCTCGTTCTCTCTCTCTCGTTCTCTCTCTCTCGTTCTCTCTCTCTCGTTCTCTCTCTCTCGTTCTCTCTCTCTCGTTCTCTCTCTCTCGTTCTCTCTCTCTCGTTCTCTCTCTCTCGTTCTCTCTCTCTCGTTCTCTCTCTCTCGTTCTCTCTCTCTCGTTCTCTCTCTCTCGTTCTCTCTCTCTCGTTCTCTCTCTCTCGTTCTCTCTCTCTCGTTCTCTCTCTCTCGTTCTCTCTCTCTCGTTCTCTCTCTCTCGTTCTCTCTCTCTCGTTCTCTCTCTCTCGTTCTCTCTCTCTCGTTCTCTCTCTCTCGTTCTCTCTCTCTCGTTCTCTCTCTCTCGTTCTCTCTCTCTCGTTCTCTCTCTCTCGTTCTCTCTCTCTCGTTCTCTCTCTCTCGTTCTCTCTCTCTCGTTCTCTCTCTCTCGTTCTCTCTCTCTCGTTCTCTCTCTCTCGTTCTCTCTCTCTCGTTCTCTCTCTCTCGTTCTCTCTCTCTCGTTCTCTCTCTCTCGTTCTCTCTCTCTCGTTCTCTCTCTCTCGTTCTCTCTCTCTCGTTCTCTCTCTCTCGTTCTCTCTCTCTCGTTCTCTCTCTCTCGTTCTCTCTCTCTCGTTCTCTCTCTCTCGTTCTCTCTCTCTCGTTCTCTCTCTCTCGTTCTCTCTCTCTCGTTCTCTCTCTCTCGTTCTCTCTCTCTCGTTCTCTCTCTCTCGTTCTCTCTCTCTCGTTCTCTCTCTCTCGTTCTCTCTCTCTCGTTCTCTCTCTCTCGTTCTCTCTCTCTCGTTCTCTCTCTCTCGTTCTCTCTCTCTCGTTCTCTCTCTCTCGTTCTCTCTCTCTCGTTCTCTCTCTCTCGTTCTCTCTCTCTCGTTCTCTCTCTCTCGTTCTCTCTCTCTCGTTCTCTCTCTCTCGTTCTCTCTCTCTCGTTCTCTCTCTCTCGTTCTCTCTCTCTCGTTCTCTCTCTCTCGTTCTCTCTCTCTCGTTCTCTCTCTCTCGTTCTCTCTCTCTCGTTCTCTCTCTCTCGTTCTCTCTCTCTCGTTCTCTCTCTCTCGTTCTCTCTCTCTCGTTCTCTCTCTCTCGTTCTCTCTCTCTCGTTCTCTCTCTCTCGTTCTCTCTCTCTCGTTCTCTCTCTCTCGTTCTCTCTCTCTCGTTCTCTCTCTCTCGTTCTCTCTCTCTCGTTCTCTCTCTCTCGTTCTCTCTCTCTCGTTCTCTCTCTCTCGTTCTCTCTCTCTCGTTCTCTCTCTCTCGTTCTCTCTCTCTCGTTCTCTCTCTCTCGTTCTCTCTCTCTCGTTCTCTCTCTCTCGTTCTCTCTCTCTCGTTCTCTCTCTCTCGTTCTCTCTCTCTCGTTCTCTCTCTCTCGTTCTCTCTCTCTCGTTCTCCTCTTTCTCTCTCTTTCTCTCTCTCTTTCTCTCTCTTTCTCTCTCTCTTTCTCTCTCTCTTTCTCTCTCTCTCTCTCTAAGTAAGAGGCAGGTGTGCAATCAAACAGAAAGTAAAGGCATGTTCATGTATCTGAGAATGAGGACATTCTTGCACACTCGCCCTGGCAGTGCATTGATCAGTCAGAGTTGACTTGCCAACCAATCAGCACCTTTTCCTAATCCAGTATAAGTTGCGTTTCCCTTTGTGATTTGCCATTCGTGATGTGTGCAAGGCAAAAGGTGTTGATAAAATGTGGGTTTTTTTTCATATTTTAAAGAGCTCACTATTAGTTTCGCTCTCCTCCTCCATCGCTAGCCCTGTGATTATCTCCGTGATTAAGGCTTTTCTCACTCTCTCTTTTTATATTGAATCTGTTTCCCCATCTTTTCAGCCAAGTGCTTTTCAGATCATAGTTCCTCACTGTCTTTCCAAAAAAAAATACCAGCTAATCTCGACTATCTTTTTATCAGTGGCCTTAAAGCTAATCCCCTGGTTGTCGACAGTGATGGAAATGTGGAGCTGTAGTGATTAAACTGAATAACGTAGATCTATTTCAGAGAAAACTGGGCAAACCCAGAAGCAAGGAAAGAGTAGCAAGCTATACCAGTGGGGTGAGGTGAAATAACTTGGGTGCTGTTGTGATTTTACTTGAAGAGGGAATAAAGATACAGGTAAAGTCACCCTATTCTCACCAGACCATGGGGCTGCTCTCTCTCATTAGAGAGAGATGACTCGGGCTGGTTTAACCTGAGGGTCACTGTGCCTCAGGCGAGGGGAGAGGTTGAGATGGAGAACACTTCATGGTGAACACAGCTGGTGCAGGAATTGAACTCACACCATTGGTGTCACTCTGCATCACAAGCCAACCATCCAGCCAGCTGACTACTGCTGCTGTCAGAATGGTGGATAAGCAGTAAGAAAATGGAGGAAGCTTTATTAGTTTGAAGCATGTTACAGATTGAGAGGGGCACTGCTGTCATTGTCTTTCAAGTCACTTGTCCAGCGTTGGTATCTCTGTAACCACCTCCAGCCCTGTGAGATCTCCATGTTCCTCTGACTCTGTCCTCTCTTGCATTCTACTGTTGACAGCCATACCTTCAGTAGCCTCGGGCCCTCACCCCTAAAGTGCTTTCCTTCATCCTTTCTGCTCTATCCTCATTGGTAAGAAGCTCTGAGCAATATACCTGTCAACCAAGTTTAGGTCAGCTGTCATAATATTCTACTGCTTTCCCTTAACCACAACCACCAGCCGCACCACCTCCCATCCCTGGTGGCTTGCTGTCCCATTCTGTTTCGGTTTTGCACCTGGGAAGCAGCTAGACACTTGGATGTGATATAAATACAAATGCTTATTGGCTGCTTTGCTGCACTGACCTTTCTGTATTTCCACTTAGACCTGTGTCGGTTGGATGGTGATGGGGGGGGGGTAACCTATGTAGGCTGGAGGGTGAGGGGTGGGGAGCTGTGTAGGCCAGACGGTTGTGGGGGGGGGGAAGCT
>NW_025211609.1:23417-24000 GCF_004010195.1 Chiloscyllium plagiosum
AGGGTGAGGGTCCGTGTGGGTCGGACGGTGAGGGGGAGCGTGTCCGTGTGGGTCGGACGGTGAGGGGGAGCGTGTCCGTGTGGGTCGGACGGTGAGGGGGAGCGTGTCCGTGTGGGTCGGACGGTGAGGGGGAGCGTGTCCGTGTGGGTCGGACGGTGAGGGGGAGCGTGTCCGTGTGGGTCGGACGGTGAGGGGGAGCGTGTCCGTGTGGGTCGGACGGTGAGGGGGAGCGTGTCCGTGTGGGTCGGACGGTGAGGGGGAGCGTGTCCGTGTGGGTCGGACGGTGAGGGGGAGCGTGTCCGTGTGGGTCGGACGGTGAGGGGGAGCGTGTCCGTGTGGGTCGGACGGTGAGGGGGAGCGTGTCCGTGTGGGTCGGACGGTGAGGGGGAGCGTGTCCGTGTGGGTCGGACGGTGAGGGGGAGCGTGTCCGTGTGGGTCGGACGGTGAGGGGGAGCGTGTCCGTGTGGGTCGGACGGTGAGGGGGAGCGTGTCCGTGTGGGCCTGACGTTGAGGGGGTGGTGACTTGTGTGGGTCGGACAGTAAGGGGGAGGGTCTGTGTGGGTCGGACGGTGAAGTCGGGGGG
>NW_025211610.1:0-11780 GCF_004010195.1 Chiloscyllium plagiosum
TCCATGTCACTGGGAACCAGCTCTACTACAAATGGGAACGACTCCCTCAGAAAATTTCAGTGCGTTTTCTGTTCCCATGTTTTCTCATTGTGCCGGAGCTGAGATGAGGTTTGAATTCCTGACGTGCAAGAACGGGAGTCCTTTCAATGTTTCACATTGTTTCTTTTCCCAAGAATATCAGACTCAACGTCTCAGCCTCTAAAAGCATGGGAAGGTGTCGGGCCTGTCTCTGCTCAGTTGGACAGTTGACCCTTCATTCTCCTCTGAATCCACTTCCCGAGTAATGTCTAAAGATTCACAAATCTGGAGACTGGAATTTCTGTTTTGCTTCTTGATAATTTTTGCCCAGCAACATTTTTCCAGCAACATTTTCACAATCTTTTGCTTTCCACCAGGTCCAGACGTGAGGAAATAATATTTTGTGGAGAAATTCCCGACTCTGGGAACGTTCTCTTCGAAGCGAATAAGGTTAACGGGAGATTTCCTGGGGAAAAACAATGATGTTGGAGGGAGCAGTGGGGATGGGAGGGTGGATGATCAGGAGGAAATTTTGCCTCTGACCAGTGCAACTCACCAGAGGACTGGAATTGAGGACATTTAATGGAAAACAGCATTTGTGTTGAATAAATAAACCCCACAGGTCTCATATTGTCTGTGGTTTGTGGAACAGAGCGATGTTTTTGAGTCAGGTCCGTTTCTGCTTCATAACCCAAGTTTCCTACATGTCAATAAATGAGCAGACCTGACAAAATGTGTAGTTATTGAGACGGACTTTCTGTAGTTTGAGGGAGACCTCATCCACGAAAGCCTTTTAAAAGCATACAGTGAAGGATACGTAGTCGTTTGATTAAAACCTGCGCGGGGAACCACTAATGGATATCTAATACATCACCTTAACAACTCAGCCACAACTATAAACCTGAGACACTGCTTAATATTTCTCGTGAAATTGGGGCTTCCATCAGAAAACGTGAGGACACTATTCGGTTTGTTCTGTCTGCGCAATGATTCCAAAATTTTGGGTCCCCTGTAATTGATTAGAATGGAGGAGGCTGATAGGAAATTGGATTGAATGACACATATTGATGAGAGACAGAGTCCTTGGGAAGGATGCATTTTCATGAGCAGAGAGATTAGTAACAATGTTATGGATCGAGAAATGAAGATGTCATCGTATTTTTATAGCGCCTTTCAGCACTACCTGCGTCACAGGAACTCAAGGAAATTTGAAGCAGATGTGGTGTTGTCAACTCTAATGTGCAAATCAGGGCAGTTTGTTCAACCAAAGGTCAAAAAGAAAATGCTACAAATACTCAGAACTGACGCGGGAGACGCCAGTGAGTTTATGCCATTTGGCGTTTGTTCAGCTCTGATTGCTATCCAGGATAGTATCGGACTGGTGGTCCAAAAATCAGGAGAAGGCTTTAACCAATTAAGGCAGAGATGAGGAGGCTGTTCTCACGTCCTGAGGGTAGCAAATATTTGTATTTATTTATAACAGAGAGATCTGCCAAGACGGGGTATAGTCAGGTTTCCACGTTTGGAGTCAGCTATTACGAGGGGGCATAGCTTTAAATTAAGGGGTGGTAGGTATAGGATAGATGTTAGGGGTAGATTCTTTACTCAGCGAGTCGTGAGTTCATGGAATGCCCTGCCAGTAGCAGTGGTGGACTCTCCCTCTTTATGGGCATTTAAACGGGCATTTGATAAGGATATGGAGGATAGTGGGCGAGTGTAGGTTAGGTGGGCTTGGATCGGCGCAACATCGAGGGCCAAAGGGCCTGGACTGCGCTGTATTTTTCTATGTTCTAAGTCTTCATTTCTTTATCTCTCTGTTCATAGCATGCAGAAAGTGGCATTGTGAATATGTCCAAGTTTGCTGACGATAGGCAATAATGGGAGAGCATGTTGTGATGAGGACGTGGGAATCTGCGAAGGCATATATACAGTTTGAGTGAATAGGGGGAAAACTTTGCATATTAAGTTTCATGTCGGGAATGTCAGGTTGGAAGAGTCAAAAAGCAGAGCATATGAAAATAGAGGGAAAGTAGAAAAAACGTGTAGGACAGAGAAATCTGGGAGTTCTTGTGCCTAACACAAACAAAGTTTTGTGTCTTTTTTTTTCTGACCAACCGTATGGCCTCCTTTCCGAAAGCTTGCAATTAAAGAGATGGTTTCCCGAAAAAAGAACTATAAGTCGAAACTATAAAACTAAGATCAAGAAAAGACTTTGCCGTTCTATTGGACAACCTTGATGTGTATGGTTCTGTAAAATTTGTTTACAATCGACCCGGGAGTTGGAATGGTGGGAGCTCGGGAGTGGACGTCAGGAGATCCATGATTACTGCCAACATTTATCTGGCTTCCTCACTTTTAGTACGTTTTATTTCGCATTGTGGTCCCTGTGAGTAAACTCAGGTGACGTATTTCCTTCACTGTTCCTCGTCACTCCCCAAAATAATTCAACATTCTTATCTACTGCTTCTAGGTAACCGCTAAACGTTGTACAAATGTCACGAATACCTTGACATTTCCCACGTCTGTCTGCCTTCTTACAATGTCAATTGATTGATTACTGTGTTAGTAATGCACACATGAAGAGCAACGCAAAACAGCAGCAATCGACACCGGGTTACGAACGCAGATGACTACAGCCACATCTCAGAGTAGTGACAACTGTACGATCACAAACGCACATACCGAACCGCCAGGAAACTCCATTTCAGTTCACTGCCAGAAGCCGTGCGAGGCAAAGAACCTGAAAAACAACAGAAATGCTCTTTTTGGCAATGGACCTGGCTGTATTTCTCAATCAGCAATCGATGTTTACACTGGTGACATCAGCAGCTCCCTCAAACAAAGAACTAACTACTGCTGCAGACGGAGGAGAAAGTGAGGACTCTATGTGCTGGAGATCAGAGAAGTGAGTGTGGTACTGGA
Organism: Chiloscyllium plagiosum; assembly: GCF_004010195.1. Lineage (NCBI taxonomy): Eukaryota > Metazoa > Chordata > Chondrichthyes > Orectolobiformes > Hemiscylliidae > Chiloscyllium > Chiloscyllium plagiosum. Next base: position 2,941 of record NW_025211610.1, read on the forward strand.
AATATTAGCTCGGCAGGCAGTATCCGAGGAGCAGGGGAATCGAGGTTTTGGGTATAGGCCTGATGAAGTATTCATGCCCGAAACGCCGATTCTCCTGCTTCTTGCATCCTGCCTTACATGCTATCCTTTTCCAGCAACAAACTCGCCACTGCCACAGACTGTCATATAATCCGAGCTCCAAGGCGCGGAATCAGAGAAACTCAGTGCCCTGAGTACACCTACTGGGGACACCTCGCACTGGCGTTTCGGGGCAAGTTGTTCTTCATGAATGCGGCTCTCGATCTGCCTGCCTCTTGGTCCTTTACAATGTTTTCTGCACTCCTTGCTTGGAGCATTGTTTGTCTACATGTGCACTGCACATGCAGGGTGGTGGGCATTTGTTCTGGGGAGTTGTTGGCTGAACCTGGCTTTGGATTTATGCTCTCTCATAAATCTGAATGGTCAGAAGAGAGTGTCTGTCAGTTTTGAGATTTATTTCATATATAAGGTAGAGTGGTTAGTGTGTCGGTTCGTGGCATGCTCCCCGAGGGTTGTTTGTCTGCAAGGATTCTGCGGGAATATCTTTTGTTGGCAAAGCATTTCTGGAGGAGCCAGTGAACAACACAGCTAGATTCCCTTGTCGCAATACACACAGTCGAAGAGAAAAACAAGTTCGACTGGGGCAACACAAAAATAATAGGACAAGCCAAATAGAGGGCGGCCAGAAAATTTCTAGAAGGAAAACACCCATCCATGGACTCCATCAACAAGCTCGTTGAGCTAAACCCAACATACCGGGACCTGCAACGAACTACCAGTACTGTCAAACGGAAGCAGTGGGAATGAACTCAAATCAATTCCAAACGCCACAGGACAGCCACGCTTCACAGGACACTCAGCAGCCCTGAAGATGTCGCCGAGAATGCGGAGGAAACGGCTGCAAACCAACTGCCCAAAACCGCCAAAAATCCCCAAAAGTGCATCTGCACTTGAATTACAAATCTTTCAACAAACCTTGAAACTCCAAATCAGGCCGGGCTGCGCCAGCAAGGAAATGAACTCTGGAATCACACGTGACATGTGAAGATAATAAATAACACACGACCGAGGAGGTCAGAGCTCCCAAGCTCCCAAGTCTTTGTGCGTGTTCCTGTTAAAAATAACTGCTTGACTCTCCTCATCCCATTTTCCATCCTTTGGCCTTGTATGCTGCAAGCATTACAAATTCACACATGAGCATCTCAGAAGGTTATTAGGGTTTCTGCTACTTCGACACTGAGAGGCAGTGAGTTCCAGATTCCAAACACTCGCTGTCTGATGAAGTTTTCATTTGCATCTACTCAAACATTCTTGCCTCTTAACTTAAATCTACGGTTCGCTGTTGATTGACGCCTCCATCAAAGGGAAACGTTTCCTTCAATCTGCCAAATTCAAACCCCTCATTATTTTCGACTTCTCAATCATGTTTCCTCTCAATCTCCCCTGCTCTCAAGAAAACAACTCCAGTCTCTCGAAACTCTTTAATAGCTACACTTGTTCAATCCAGACAACATATTGACAAATCACTTCTGCACCGTTTTGATTACTGTTATATCGCTTCTATAATGTGAATTGCAGAATTGTATACAAAACCCTCGCGAGAGCCGAATGATGATATGAAACAAATCTGTAGAAACCACAGAAATTGGTCTTTTCCAATAAATCTCTTCCCTTCGATACTGTTCAGTGCCTTTTTCGTGAACTTAATGCTCCAATAATCTCTGGTCCATGCAAATACAACACTATTTGTGTTGTATTTGGAGGTTTGGTCATGCAGCCACCTTATCTGATTGCATTGAGTGTTCGAAGAACCTGATGGTGATATTGGGGCACGTTCACCGAGCAACAGTGACAGCTGCAGCACAGACTTAATGGGGTCAACGTGAAAGTGAGTGTTAGACAGTGTAATGCATCTGTGACATGGGAAGAGTGACGGAAATGGGGTATAGTGATTGTGAAAGGGAGAGAAATCTCCGATATTGGGTGAATTTGAATCCTGACATATGACACGCAATGATGTCAGAGAGCAGACTGAAAAGTATTTTCCCGTTAAAAATGGGATGATTCTTTTCGGTGTTTGTTTCGCACAGGTGATGTGTCATAAAATGGAACAAATGTGCATTGCCATTACTCGGAAATCAGCGGAATTTGCTGCGGCCACAACGCAGAGTACGAACCACGATATGATCACGTGAAATAGCACGATGTAAAAAGCTAAAAATGCAATGGCATAGATAGGTGAGGAACAGCAGAATATTCACAAGAAAGGTTGCCACATACTGGATTAAGATTGGGATGAATCTTCTTCTTCGATGTCCTCACAGACTGTGGAGATTCCATCATTGAGAATGTTGAAGACTGAATCCGATAAGTTCCTACAAAAGATTAAATGTACAGGCGATAGTGCATGGTTTTGGCGAAATGCAGTGTTCAGTAACACCGCAGTTTCACATCGTTACTTTACAAGTTCCAGGAGACAAGGAAGTAAATATTGTTGCACGCTTACATCACACCGGTTCCCAGGTCTGGAATCAGAGAAACTGAGTGGTGCAGAGGCGAAGATCTAATCGGAATTGGGGAGTGGAATGAATGTTTGTATCCACTCTGTTGTCGGGTGCCGAAATCCATGATCAAGCAGTCCGTCTATGAAAGCATAGACGCGCGTGAAACGCTGAGGCTAGAAGCTCCAACCACAGCTGGAGCAACTACTGTTCACATGGAGAAGGGAGCATTGGGACATCGGGCTGGGAGGTCGAACCTCACCTGGAGACGCTTCAATTGATATGGCGCAGGGAGCACTGGTCTGGGGGAAAAGATCTTGAGCTATTTTAATCACAACTGAAATAGTTCCTGGCAGCACACATGATTGTGAATTGAGGGAGGATCTGCCCCAGGGAATTGTCTCATTTGTAAATAAACATTTTGGTAAGATTGAGCTAGTGGAGGAGTATCTGTGCAGTGAGAAAATGATTTAATTGTATCGCTCTCTAACATTTCTCGTATGTCTGACTCAACAGTCGGTTAACTTTCTGGAAGGGTTTTTAAAAATCTTTGTCCCATACTACTCAATTTCCTGCAAACTTGTTCGGTCCATTAAATTCATCTAAAAGTCTGAACATTCAAGGAGATATATGTTGCTGGGATTCGGCTTGAGTTTCCCTCGAATTATGGAGGAAGAAAAGGAGAGAGGAGGTGAAAATTATCTAGACAGAGCGAGGGTGAAAGGAAGCTTCATGAGGACAAATGTGTTTTCTTTGCCAATGAAGCTGAGCGTGTCACAGTGTGGTGATGGCATCTGTGACAGGATTCCTTTCAAAGCCTCGGATCAATTAATCACCCCGAGAACATCAGTGTCAATGTGTCGGATTCTGACAGAAGGGGAAGATGCCTGGATAGTCCCTGATCTGTCCGTCATTTCAGCCTCTATTCTCCTCTAATTCCGCTTCCCAAGGAGTTTCTGAGGATTTTGAAAACTGAGATTGGGTATTTGTGTCGTGTCCTTGCCAGTCCCTGGAGCCGCAGCAATTGAGCAGCTGGGTTTGGTAAATAGAAAGTAGTAAGAACAACGTATTTCAGCTTCCACTCCTGTAGTAACCATGGTATACTCAAGGCATTTGTGGAAGGGATCCTTGCACTTGCATATCAGGAATTAAATCCACATTTTAGCCTCACAGCAAATCGTCATCAGTTTGTTAAAGCTGACAGGCCTTGCTGTCGAGCCAAAGAGGATTCCAACCTTCAATCTCCTGATCCGTAGACAGCTGCGTTACCCATTGCACCACTGGCCAGGATATTACAGCAAGCATTCATGCTGCAAAGCAGTGCTGTTAACAGGAATATGAACAACAACGTTCATGTTCACAAGTTGAATAACCAGCAAAGATAATCACTGTCACTGCTTCACGCCAATGGCCCCCACTTTTTGAAGCAACAGACGCAAAGAAAACACGTCTGTCCCCATGAAACTAACATTCACTCTGTATCCGCGCGACCATTCAATGTGATTAAAGCTAAACTAATAAATTTCAATTCCAGTTCCATACTTTTCGTAAATTAATCGAGGTAAACTCGAGTGCAATCACGACAGTAGATGTTCCTGTTGATTTTCGGATCGTTAGATTACTTTAACGACCTGTGCGAGTTCGCAGGAAAATCAATAATATGAAACAAGCTAAAACTCGCTTCTGTAAATTTAACTCAGTGCAGAGTTAGCCTATGAGAAAGGTCACAGAGCGTACAAATTGCTTCTGTTTCTCTCTGCACAGATCAGGTTCCCTACAAACGGGAAACAGGCCATTTGGCCAAACAACTGCACACTGACCGTTCAAAGAGTAACCCACAAGATCCATTCCCATATGAGTCATGCACCTAACAGTATCGGCAATTTTGCATGGTCAATGCAACTGACCATTTTTATATTGTGAGAGCTGAACAGAGAACCCGGAAAAAGCCCGCACATATTCATGGAGAATGTTCAAACTCCGCAGAGACAGCCGTGCAATGCTGGAATCGAACCCGATCAATGGCGCTTCGAGGTTGCAGAGATAACCACTGAACTCCTCCACGAGGTGAACCTTTGCACGATTTCTCTTTATAATTGAGACATTTACCTTGAGAAACATATTCCCTCAATCCTCAAATATGTGTCCTGCTAAAACTATTTCACTTCAGATTAAAATTGCGGAGCATCCTTTCCCTCAGATGTCCCAATGCTCCCTTCTAAATGTCAATAGAAGCTGCTTATGGTGTGTTTCAATCTCCAAGCCTGATGTTCAAATGGTCCTTGCTCCATGCCAATAAGAACTGCACCTGGTGAGGTTGGACCTTACAGCCTGACGTCTCAGTGTTTCCTTCTCAATGTCAGTAAAAACGGCAGCAAGTGAGGTTGGAGCTCCCAGCCTGGTATTCCCATAAGTCCTGCTGCTCCATGTCAAAACAAGTTGGTCCACGTGAGGCTCAAACCCCCACCCTAATGTCAACTTGTTCCCTGCTCCACAACAATAGAAGGTGTTCCGGGTGAGTTTGGAGATCCCAGTCTCGGCATTTCACGCACCTCTGTACCGCCAGAGGAGGACATCACTGTTGGCTTCCTCCATCCCCATTTCCACCTGGACCTTCGGGGTTGCACGACTCACTATAGCCTCACCCACCCCCACTATTTATCTGGACGTAGGCTTGCTCGCTGATTTGGAATGTTCATTTCCATTCGTTTCGTCAATCTATTAACATCTTCAGTGGGCCTTCGGGAGAAGCACTGCTGCTGATTCCTGCTTTGTATTTATACGTTTCTTTGTTCCAGGTGACAAAACGTGTTTTTTATTGTTCTTGGCTCTCTCTCTTCCGAGTCGTTTTAACGCCACTTGTTGATGACTGAATCAAAGAGGTGTTTCACTGGAACTGCATGTCCCTCCGTTTCCTATTCCTCCCTGTTTAGACGTTTCTGAGATGAACGAAACGAAATTGATACGTAGTCATTCGTAAGAAAGACTAGCAATTCCTCAGTTTCAGTTCCAACATGGCTGAGATTTCAGAGCGACCACATGAGAGCGTGAGTCAAACAGTTCATCTGTGGAAGTAAATCTTTTCATTCCTGTTGCTGACCGAATAGACGGTAAATGTGCCCCGTGCTTAAAATCGCGAAAATGTGAATTGCTGCCAATCATGATGAAGGATTTCTGGTTTTGTTTCACAAAGGTTGAGAAACGGCAGACAACGTCCATATCAGGCATTTCCCACTCTCGATTTGGATACAGTTGACAGAGAACATACATCAGAATCCAAAGTTCGTTGTGACCCCAGCAAATGAGATTTCCCCTTGACACTGAACCAGGCCACCTTCGCATGTAAAACAAATGCTGTATGACTGGTGCAGAAGTGATCAATGCCCGGTAACTGGCCTTAAACAGCACGGCCCTCTAAGGTGTACAATTTGACATATATTTAGGAACAGGGAGGACAGAAAATTAGCAGAGAAAGTGATTTTGGAAAAGCGCAGCAGGTCGGAACAGCAGGAGAATCGACGATTCTGACTGAAGCCCTTCATCATCTCCAATTCTCTTTCCCCGAGGAGAATAAAACATAACAAAGTTTCACACAGTAATTAATCCGAATTAATTATATTCCTTTGCACCACGGCAGCAGATAAGAGCGCGCAAATTCCAAGACAGTTTTGCTGATGAGAATATCAAACACGGATGCTCTGTTCACGTCAACCCAAAAGGCTATCGTGTGTAAAAATGGAACAAGGATGTTTCTGCCTCGTTTTGAACCGGGGATGTCCCGTATCTGATGCGAATTTCGGCTGGGAAAGTTTTCTCTGGGGCACTGAGGCGAACGGGAGCTCGTACCTTCCCTCCTAAGCAGGATAGCCACAAGTACTGCAGACATCAGTGCATATTCAGGATCGCTGCAGAGACAAATTTGAAAAAAAGGAATTTATGCAGCAATTATTTGCAATTGTGTCCCTTTTCGCTATTAAAGTAATGATGGGCGACTAAATTCAATTCGTGGTTTGCTAAAGAGACTGCAATAAATCCCCATCCACCACAATCCGGAAGCCTGTCGCCATAAGGAAGGAACAACAATATTTCTGCCCGTCTCTGAACACGGGCACTTTCGCAGAAGCTGATACTTCTTCTCTACAGAAAGAATCAGGGCTCGCCAACTGCTCTTTTAAAAATAGTTCCCGTCCCTGGTGGAAACATCCCTGCATATTCAGAACAAGGAAGAATAGATGACGAAGAAAATAGCACACAACAATTAATTGGACTTGTATTCCCTTTCATGTAAGCGGCATGAATGGGCTGGGACAATAAAAGGAAAGTTTACTTGCAAGAACAGCAAGCAATAAGATCGACCAATGTTCAGAAACAAGCCTATCGTTCTTTGCGCAGGACAATTGGAAGCAGGGATACTTCATGTTGGAGGTGAACGTGATAACCGCTCCCCCACAGAAACACAGCGGGGCCAGTGACTTGTCCCCATCCCAACCCCCACCCCAACGCAAGTGGTGATTGCCTCGCTCACAGGAGATCGTGTTTGCCGCACTGGCATCATACCAAATTCGGTCACACACAGAAACATTGCAACTAGTTGCCAATATACACGGAGGGGGCCGGGTTCAGACCCACGTTGGAAAACGCACTGGATCCTAAAATCAGATAGAGTAAGCAGTGCAGGAAGAATGCGAGAGAATGGTCACATGGCAGAGCATACTAGATGGACTGAAAGGCCTCACCTTCTGGTCTCTGGCCATCAGTAACGTAACGAGACAACCTCTCACCCTCACAACGCGCAGCCCTCCAATCCCTCTGCTGTAATCCCAACCTCACCATCAAGCCAGCGGAAAAGGCGTCGGATAAAGCCAAGCCAGTGGTCGTCTGGCGCACTGACCTCTACACCGCTGAAGCCAAACGCCAACTCGAGGACAGCTCTTCCTACTGCCCTCTCGACGATGACCCCACCCCCATCACCAAACCATCATCTCCCAGACCATAGAGAACCTCATCACCTCAGGAGATCTCCCACCCACAGCTTCCAACCTCATAGTCCGGGAATCCCACACTGCCTGGTTCTACCTCCTTCCCAAGATCCACAAGCCTGACCACCCTGGCTAACCCATTGTCTCAGCATGCTCCTGCCCCACTGAACACATCTCCACCTACCTCGACACTGTCCTATCCCCCCTAGTCCTGGAACTCCCCACATACGTTCGAGAAACCACCCACGCCCTCCACCTCCTCCAAGACTTCCGTTTCCCCGGCCTCCAACGCCTCATCTTCACCCTGGATATCTAATCCCTCTACATCTTCATCCGCCATGACCAGGTCCTCCAAGCCCTCCGTTTCTTCCTCTCCAGACGTCCCCAACAGTACCCTTCCACCGACACTCTCATTCGTTTGGTCAAACTGGTCCTCACCCTTAACAATTTCTCTTTTGAATCCTCCCACTTCCTCCAGACCAAAGGGGTAGCCAGGGACACACGTATGGGCCCCAGCTATGCCTGTCTCTTTGTTGGCTACGTAGAGCAGTTGATCTTCCGTAATTACACCGGCACCAGTCCCCACCTCTTCCTCCGCTACATTGATGACTGCATTTGTGCCACCTCGTGCTCCCGCGAGGAGGTTGATCAATTCATAAACTTCACCAACACTTTCCACCCTGACCTTAAAATTACCTGGACCATCTCTGATACCTCCCTCCCCTTCCTGGACCTCCCCATCTCCATTAATGACGATCGACTTGACACTGACATTTTTTACAAACCCACCGACTACCACAGCTACCTGATTACACCACTTGCCATCATATCTCTTGCAAAAATGCCATCCCCTATTCTCAATTCCTCCGCCTCCACCGGATCTGCTCCCAGGAGGACCAGTTCCACCACAGAACACACCAGATGGCCTCCTTCTTTCGAGACCGCAATTTCCCTTCTCACGTGGTTAAAGATGCCCTCCAACGCATCCCGTCCACATCCTGCACCTCCGCCCAGACCCCACCCCCTCAACCGTAACAAGGACAGAACGCCCCTCGTGCTCCCCTTCCACCCTTCCAACCTTCGCATAAACCAAATCATCCGCCGACATTTCCGCCACCTCCAAACAGACCCCACCACCAGGGATATATTTCCCTCCCCACCCGTTTCTGACTTCCGCAAAGACATTTCCCTCTGTCACTACCTGGTCAGGTCCACGCCCCTCTACAACCCACCCTCCCATCCTGGCACTTTCCCTTGCCACCACAGGAACTGTAAAACCTGAACCCACACCTCCTCCCTCACCTTTATCCAAGGCCCGAAAGAAGCCTTCCACATCCATCAA
>NW_025211610.1:11832-14095 GCF_004010195.1 Chiloscyllium plagiosum
CCCCGTGGCCCAACATTTCAACTCCCCCTCCCACTCTACCAATGACATGGGGGTCCTGGGCCTCCTTCACTGCCGCTCCATCACCACCAGACGCCTGGAGGAAGAACGCCTCATCTTCCGCCTCGGAACACTTCAACCTCAGTGTTCAACCTCAGGGCATCAATGTGGACTTCAACAGTTTCCTCATTTCCGCTTCCCCCACCTCACCCACGTTCCAAACTTCCTGCTCAGCACTGTCCCCATGACTTGTCCGGACTTGTCCAACCTGCCTATCTCCTTTTCCACCGATCCACTCCAACCTCTCCTCCCTGACCTATCACCTTCATCCCCTCCCCCTCTCACCCATTGTACTCGATGCTACTTTCTATCCACCCCACCCTCCTCCAGTTTATCTCTCCACGCTTCAGGCTCACTGCCTTTATTCCTGATGAAGGGCTTTTCCCCGAAACGTCGATTTCGCTGCTTCTTGGATGCTGCCTGAACTGCTGTGCTCTTCCAGCACCACTAACCCAGAAACAGAATTATTTATTCAGTTCGAGGACCACCCGTCAGAGGTGAAAAAAAATGTTGTGATGGGATATGGCTGAAACAAATCTTGTGACTGTCAAAATGGCCGGAGAGGAAATAATGAAAGAGAAGCTCAGCATAAAGGTGGACGTCAGGACACAGTCAATTGACAGGGAGGGTGCGGAAAGGCAGAGGGAGATGGACATCAAAAAAGAAGCGTCACTGGCCCTGCAATGTTAAATCTGCTTTCCATTTTCAAGATTTTGCGGACCTGCTGATATTTTCAGCCAAATTCTATCTTTGTTTCTGAAACAGAACATGGGAAAGTTATCTTCGGCCAATCGGCTCTAACTGCTCTTGGAATGATTGACTGCCTCGTTCCTACAGGTCACTTTCGTCCAGCACTGAAAACTCACAACCCTGCCCAACCTCACCCCTAAGCCAGTTGCCGAGAATAAGCTGTTTGTTGCGTCAACCCGCATGCACACAAAAGAAGATCATCATCCATGTGAATTGTTAGACATTCAGGGAGATTTCCCGAAGGTTTCCATCAGAAACCTCTGAATCAGTTAATTTCGGTTCAGCACCATTTGAAATGGAACCGTCACTTACAGACTCCCTCAGTAAGTGGCCATTTTAATGCACGGTTGGAGTGGAACCTGCACCTTTGAAAGGGACATCATGCATCGTACATTCGCCTACACTGATCGACTTGTCTCGGCTACTTGCAGTGAAGTGAAAAGACTTTTCCCTCGGAAACAGATACATCAACGAAATAGTGAGGCTGCCCACAGTGGAGGCGGAATGGAGAGCTGGGATCCAGTAAGAAAATGAAAGCACCCATTATGCAGTTCATGTCCACGACCCAGAGATCAACAGTCGCAAAAACTCGAATCAAAACCGTCAGAACACGCCTAGCCCTTTCGTATACAAGTGCTGATAGTAGTGGAGTTGTGATGTCGGTACCAACAACTCGATGAGTAACCGCTTTGCCACGCTGCCCCACGAAAGAAGCACGCCAAATCTGTGATGACTAGTATTTCAGCATCACTTAACTTTCGTCACTTCCTGTTCCTCAACAGCCTTCTCCACGCAATAATGCATATTATTTGGAAATGAGTTAGCTCATTGGGTGGATGGTTGATTTGTGATTCAGAATACCACGAACACATTCAGTCGCTGTGTCAGCTAATGTCGCCCTGAAGTGCTCACTTTCTTAACGTGGTCCCTTGCTTGAGGCTCAGTGACTTTTAGGGTAAAGCACCATCAGTCATCTCTCTCTCTGAAAAGTGAGGTAGTGGTCCTTTAGTCTCTGGGGCTTCGCCAATTTGAATTAAATAACTTTATTTGTGTAATGAGAAGGGAGTAATTGGCAATCTAGCTGTGTGAGCTCCCTTGTGAGAGATTGAAGAATGCATTGATAGAAATAATAATTAAAATGCAGATAGACTGAGTCGAATGGCTAAAATCTGAATACAGGAAATCACGATGGTACAAGGAGGAGAAAGATTTCATAAATAGGGGAACATCTTGACTGCATGACAAACATCTATCGATTCCTTGGAGGAATTGCAGCAGTTCGTCTTTCCTATCTGTAATAAAATAAAACGGCAAAGGTGACTCTACCATGTCGAAGAAGGGAGATTAGGGATTGTACTTGATCCAAGTGAGAGGCGTACAAAGTGTCTGAAAAGAGCAAAAGACCTGAAGACTGAGTGCATTTCAGATTTCAGCACGATTAAGGGAGTGATTAAGA
>NW_025211610.1:14278-24000 GCF_004010195.1 Chiloscyllium plagiosum
CTAAATAGAGTAATCTGAAGTTTCAAGATTCTGTAGAATCTGGAACAATTTCCAATGGATTGGAAGATAGCTGATGTGACTACACTTTTTTTTAAAAAATGTAGATATGAAACATGGAATTATAGAACAGTTAGCCTAAAACTGGAAACTAATCATAGGATTGGACAGTCAGTCAGCATGGATTCACGAAAGGGAAATGAGAAACTACTCATGGCGCCTGTGTACGCAAATTACTGAAAGTAAGCATGCAGGTGCAGCAGGAGGTAAAGACATGTTGGCCTTTGCAGCAAGAGGACTTGAGTGCAGGAACAGGGATGTCTTGTTGAAATTGTACAGTGTCTTGGTGAGGCCATACGTGGAGTATTATTTGCACGTTTGGCTTGTGGAGACTGAACAACAAAGTTTTAACAAAGCGATTCTTCAGATGGTAGGGCTGAACTTTGGGAACAACTCGAATTGATTCGAATGAAATCCACTGATCTTTAGAAGAAAAAGTAGACGTCACAGCAACTAATATAATTCTAACATGATTAGCATGTTAAATATCGGAAGGATTCCCTCATGACCACGGAGTCCAGACCCAGAGGTGTGGGGTTCACAGTTTTAAGATATCGGACAGGCAATTTAGTTCTCTCAGGCGGGTGACCCTGTGGGATGTTCTGCCACAGAAAGGTGTTAAAGTCAAACCACGAAATGTTTCCATGAAGAAAATATAGTTCCGTTTTCTAAAGGGATCAAACACTACAGATCTACATAATAACAGGGTTCTGAATGCAATGACCAGACTTGATTACAGTGAACATTGCAGCAGGATCAAGCACAACAACAATCTACTCCTGTTTCAATTTTATATGTTTATATACCTTTAAAGGCGATAGGCAAAAGTACTTGACACATATGTCAGCACGGATATTAGATATTATTGGATGAAAATCCTATAACCCCTTTATGAATGGCAATCTGTGATTAGCTTCACCACACGGACTGCATCACTTCATGATGGGTCAAGACAATGCTGAAACATTTTCAAAGCTTTTGGACTGACTGCTCTGACTCTTGGTTTCGATTCAGTTCTCAAACAGTTGACTATTCTGAGAAATAAACGCAGTATGTCGGAAATAAGTAAACATTTTTGGAAATTTTGTAAGGCAAAGGTGGTTTGGATAGGATGGAGCAAGTGTGTGCAGAAGAGGAGCACTGAGAGAAACAATGAGCTGAGGTTTGCAGTGTGTTGGTGCGTGAAGAACAAAATCCATTTCCAAACACAACACCCCATCTTTTTCAGCTGTATTCCTGCTCCATCCTCTCAGCTTCTTTCACACTGGCAGCCAATTCAGATGCAGAAATATTCGCGGAGAGACTTTCCCATCAATCCCAATCATTGACTTTCACTATGGCGAACAGAGATTGCAGAAATCAGCCTTAAATTCAGTATGGCACAGAAAGAAGTAATTCGGCCAATTATATCATTGCCAATTTTCTTCACAGGAGTGCAGACTCGTCAAATAATCTATTTCATTGCAGACCGGCTCAGACAGAGCTATGCAGTTATGTAACATTGAAAGAGACTCTTCCACCCAGTCTATGACAACTAGAATCGAAAATTGAACTCGTCCCATCTGTCTTTGCTTTGTCCTAATCACTACGAAAAAAATCTTATTCATGTACCTTAATAAAGGCCATATGAAAGCTTTATTCTATTGCTCAACCAATTTTCAAATGCTGTAACCGTACTCGCATCCACCACACCCTCAGGAAGTTCATTCCACACACGAAACACTCTCTTTATAAAGTAGTCTTTTTAAAATTCTCTTATGTCTTTTTAAATCTTCCTCCTCTCACCTTAAAAGTCTGTTCACAAATTTTGAAATCCCTCATCCAAGGTAAAAATGAACCTGCCATTCACGTTATCTATACCGTTTAAAACTTTATAACCTGCTATAAGGTCACTGCTCAATCTCCGACACTCCACTGAAAACGAGTCCCAGACTTTTCAACTTCTCCAGGAAATACTAAACGTCCAATCCTAACAAAAGCCTGACATATCTTTACTGCACCTTCCCCAGCTTAACAGTATTCTTCCTAAATCACGACTGCACACACTACTCCTGACAATGCCTCACCAACGTCATGTGCTCCCAAAAGATGACGCCCCAACTCCTATACTTAACGCATTGAGGATCATAAAAATCTCCTTTACCACCCGATCTACATGTCATGCAGGGAAAACCGACATTCTCTTCGGCCTCTTCCGGTCGCTCGCATCCTCTAATTCTGTCAACATCCTTGTTAATCTTCTCGGAACATTTTCTTGTTTTACAACATCCATTCCAGAAGAGGGAGACCAGAATTGCACACAATATTCCAACAACTGACTGAACCTACTTTCTGCACAGCCGCAACATGATCTCCCAAATACGATACTCAATGCTGTGACCAATAAATGAAAGCATCAGAACGCCTTCCCTGCATGTTAAAGTCCCACATCAGCAGTGTCAGATGCATTTCCTGATGTGAAATCAGGGTGAAACGAGAACAGGTGGGACATCAGGGAACAAGAAAGACATTCATTGTTTGTGAGAGGTGTCGGTGAGCCCATTGGTGCCATGCTCCATGTTGGTGCTGAAGACGTGCCTTCCTGTTTATTTTGGGATACACTTCACTCCAGATGTATCAACCACAATGACTGTCTATTCTGTGTTGACCTTTTAACACCTCAGGAGAAAATGAGGGCCACAGATCCTGGAGATCAGAGTCGAGAGTGTGGCTCTAGAAAATCACAGCAGGCCAGGCAACATCCGAGGAGCAGGAGCATTGACGTTTCGGATATAAGACCTTCATCAGAAATGAAGCTGGTGGGCTGGGGAGCTGAGAGATAAATAGCAGACAGTTTGGGGCTGGGGGCAAGGTTGCTGAGAATACAATAGGTAGATAAAAGCGGGGAGAAGGTGTTAGATTGGAGAGGAGAGTTGAGCGGATAGATGGGAAAGATGTTGAACAGGGAAAGAGGGCGGTCTCCACTTGTGGCATGAGGTGGGTCAAGGGATCTTTGGCCAAAGGTGAAATCCACGTTAATCCCGTGGGTTTGCAGGGTGCCAAGGCGGATGATGAGGCTTCACTCCTCCAGGATTCACCGGCTAGGGTTTGGCGATGGAGGACCAGAACCTACATTGGAGGGGGCAGGGGATTTAAAGTGCTCATCTAACTGGCAGTGGGGTTGGTTTGGTGGCCCAGGTATTTTTCCCTGAAATGATTTGCAAGTTTGCGTCCTATCTGCCGATATGGAGGAGACATCAACAGATGCAAAGAACACAGTAGATGACTTTTGCAGAGGTGCAAACGATGCACAAATATAATCACAGGATCCGTTGGATTGTTTGTGGACTCCCAACCCTGATCCATTTGCACGCATGCCTCCATGATATCCACAATAACGTATCTGCCAATTTCAAGCTCCTTTCCCTTTTTTGTACACTGCTTCTATTTAGGTGCAACACTGTCACTCCTGCAGAGAGCTCACCTCTTCGCAGAGATGTCCTCTTCCCTGTTTTGCCTGAAGTAGATTCCTTATTCTTTACATACGTTCTGACCAATTACTTGTGGCGGAAATTTTAAACTGTCCAGAGCCTTCCACTTCTTTAACATTTTCCACAATTTTCTATGCAATTAAAGCAAACACACATTATTTACTTTAAAGTCCATCCGACAGACCAAAGCTTTCAGCTTTTCCAAGGACTTTGGCCCCAACATCATTCAGGTGGAGACTGTCCCACGAGCCAGTTCAATCCTTCGCCAGTTCTGACCCCAAAATCCAACGAAATAGCATGAATGTCTCCCACACCAGTCTTTCAACCACACAGTTACCTCGTTAATCTTGCTGATCTTGTGCCGATTTGTTTATGGACCATGTAGTAATCAAGAGATTATTACTTTTTGTGCATGTTTTCTAATTTAGCACCAACCTAAATTCCATCAACAGAAATTCTTTCCTCTTTCCACCCACATCAGCATCTGGATCATTCCTCTCCCACTCCAAGTTCATCTGCAGCCCAGATAAGTAACCTGAAAATGCTCACCAAGTTGACAATAGATCTTTAGGGACACTTGAGTCGGGCCATAGGGAACAGACTCTATTTCCTGGCAGTTACTGTCCCCAGTTATACCGATATTTCTATTTTCTCCCTCCTCTTGAATTACCACCTCAACCACATTTCTGTCCTCTCTTTGCTCATCCTCCCTACAGCCAGCATTTTCATCCACACAGGGAGGAAGTGACTCAAACCTGCTGGAGTGGCTGAAGGGCTGAGAGTCCTTCAGTACTACCCTCTGTTTCTCTCTACCTGCCTCATTCCCAGTCACACCCTTCTGTCACTGATCACTGACCGATGTGAGGTCGTTAATCTAAGGAGTGTGACTGTCTCCTCTACAATACCAAAATGGCTGTCTCCGATTTATAATTAACAAATAATCCTGTATCCGCTGCTGCTTGCACAAGTGTGTTCCAAACTTTTGACAAACACAGTGTGATGCATGCTTTGGAAGATGCACTTCGAATGCTTCGAGAATGAGCCATAGTAACTCACTAATATTTTGGTAAACAGCAACGTTCTGACTAAATGCACCACAGAGTCTGAGGTGTAAAGAAATTGGCAAGATTCGGAAACCTGGGTGTCAGCGAGTTCTACCTTCAGACTGCAGTTACTGAAACCGCAATTGTCCTCGACCAGTTTTACTTTACCAAAATACATGCTGAGACTTTCATTGTACAGAGACGAGGACAGCCTGATCCCTGCAAATTCATCCATATCACCAGGAAACGATTTTGTGTGTGGAGACACAAAACGTAATTCTGCAGCCTGGACAATAACAGGAAAATCAGAATGGAACACAGTCCATGATTTTTTGAACCCCACGCAGATTCTTTGTCTCTCGTTAGCTCTGTCCTGAATCTACCCTGTGACGTACAGACTCGAACCAGGCTGCCCAGAGACAAGTTTAGAGCCGAATCTATGAAGCAGGAGGGGAATGGCCAAGTTGAGTGGAGTTGAGACAATGAATTGTAGAAGGGAGGAATGGGGGAGGCAGAGTAAAAAAGAAACAGACAGACAGAAGAGTACGGTGATTCGAGAGACAAAGGGACAGAGCGCGAATGATATAGAACAGGCATTCGTTTTTGACCTCGACTGCTGGTCATAATGTAAGATTATCACAGTACGATAACTTCCCTTAATCGAATGCAAAATAAAGAGTGTGGCTGTTGACCAGTGGAGTGTCTGACTCCAGATCAGAAAGTTGCGTGTTCAAACCACCTCAGACTCGCAGTGCGTTTTGAGGATTTACCTCCGTAAGTTTTACCTGGCAACAGATTTTGCTGCATGCGATAATCACTGGGCAAAATGTTTTATTGCCAGCTCCTTTCAATCAGACGAGATGTTTTCCTAGCAGTTGTGTCTGTGAACAATGGTTCAGGGAAGTGGATTACCCATTGTTTGGCTAAATGCTCAGTTCCCCCAGTATGATATATAAAGCACAAAGTGTTCATCATTGGGTAACACGCAGCCACATCCCTCTGGGCAGCCGCCTCTTTCAGTTGGAGACAGCGTGGTGTTAATAACATGTCATGATATTTTATTACTTAATCTTCCCAATTTTATGCTTCAATCCATCAGGAAATTCCACCTCCTCCGGTTACAGCAGAGTGACAGAGGTTTCGCAAAGAAATGTTTCGCAGCAACAGCAATTCTTTCCTCTCCCTGGGCACAGTTAAAGTGATGTTTATCTCAACAACAAGAGCGAAAACCGCAGTCTAACGGCCCCTCTCCACATTAACGGTGATTCTGAAATTTACAGCGTGTTGGTAAAATCCAGTTACGGACATTTACTTGGTTCAGTCCGCAATGTGTAAAATTTAATTGGCCGCCAGGACGTGGCTGTGTGAAACAGCATGGGGAATTACTGCGCGGAGTCCTGTGCATGAAACACATCACAACTGATCGTTTTTTTTTTACAAATTCAAGAGTTTATTCCCATCTCACAGAAGAGATGCTGTATGATGTAGATCATAGCAGACCGACTGAGAACAGGAGAAGGCCATTCAGACCTTCACAAGCGTATCAACTCCTCTGTGCCAACTTCACCAATGTTTTATGCAAGATATGGTTATATCTATTACTGGAAGCACAGCAACTTGCAGTGCTCGTGGAACTGCCACACAGGAGGAGACGGCGTTGATTCAATGTTCACTGGGTTTCACACCTTTAGCTCCGAATGCACCATTTCACACACCTGAGGTCAATATCTGTAAAGAAACTTCTCAGTGATCGATAGAAATACTCAGTTTTCCATCTGAAATGTTGCATAGAACGTTGATAATGATGTTATAACTCCTTCATTGCTGTTGTGTAATGTGCTGTTGGACAAATATACACATTGTCAAACGTCCCACATTCTGTTGTATGAAAGCCGATTTCACTCAGAATCACAAAGTGTGTCATAGTGCAGTTGGAGGCCAGAGAACCCACTTTCTCTCTGCTGGCTCTCCAGTTCCACTCTTTTGCTCTCTCCATGTAATTCTGAACATTGTTCCTTTCCATGTAAACATCGATTTCCCCTTTTGTCCATCGAATCTGAATGTTTGTCACTGTCAGACAGTGATTTACGGACATGTGTCACTCACTGTGCGGATGTATTATTCCTCATATCAGTTGTACTTCTTTTCCTGTGACCTTCGATCTCTGCCTAGTCATTCTAGTTACATTCATGCGTTGGAGCATTTTCACTCCCTTATTTCTCCTGACTAGAACCTTCATGAGTTTGGAAAGGTCAAGCAGATGCTCAATGTGTGGGTCTGGAAAAGCACAGCTGGTAAGGCAACATCAGGAGCAGGAAAATCTACGTTGCAGACGTCCGCTCTTCATTAGGAATGAGGGGGGGTTTAAAGTGCTGAGTGATAAATAGGTGTGGGGGGTACAGGAGTGCGAATGGAGCTGGGAGGTTCATCAGTCTATGCAGGCTGCAGGCTGATGGTAATAGGTCAGAGCGGAGTATGGAGCTGCTGGTGGGCTGGAAGATGGGCAGGAAGGAAATGCAAGAGGTAGATGTCGAGGTGGAGTGTGAGACCTGCGATGGGGGTTTAAGGAGGGCAGATGAGGAAACTGGTGAAGTTAACGTTGATGCCGAGTGGTTGGACGGTCACATACAGGCAGATGAGGTGTTCTTCCCACACTCATCGAGAAGTTTGCATTTGAAGGTGGAGGAAGCCCAGGACTTGCATGTCTTTGAGGTGGGGGGGTGGGGGCGGAGATGAAGTAGTCAGCTACAGTACGATGGGATTGTTTGGTGCGTGTATCCAGGAGATGTTCTCTGCAACGCTCTAGGTATTAGTGTCCTGTCTCACCAGTGTCAAGGAGACCACGTCAAGAACAATGGACACTATAGATAAGGTGTTTGCATTTGCAAGAAAATCTCTGCCGGATGTGGAAGGTACCTTTGGTGCGACGGACAGAGGTGAGGTGAGTGCTGAGGGCGCAGGTTTTTCACCTCTTGCGGTGACAAGGGAACACCAGCTTTCAGCATTCTGTTCTCCAAGGAAAACTGCCCCATCTTTCCAATCTACCTTCACAGCTGAAATTGCACATACGCTGCACCATTCACATCATCCTGTTCATCGCTGTCTTCAATCACGTAATTTCCCCACTTCCTGAAGTTTCACGAGCTGTATTTACCAATAATGCAGCTGGTAGTTTCATTCAGAGTCGGATTGACTCAGTGAACAATCTGAAACATAGGTTATCACTTTGACAAAGTGTTTCCCTTTTTTGTGTTGGCTGCAATAGCAGCTCGTCTACATCTCGACTTCAGGCTGTTCAACATCACTTACAGAGACGATGTTTTGAGAAATTAGATCGAATATTTTTGTGTAAGTGCAGACAGGACATATGCACCTGTCCGGGATTTGAACCATGTATCTAAACCCTTGAATGCCATGACACTCAATGAGTAATGAATGATAGCCTAGTGGCATAGCCCACTGCCCGAACAGCGGACCTTTTCGCCGTCTGACATCCATTCCACAACGCTCCTGGAATTCCAAGCAGCAAAGCGTTTCCAGAATGCCTGTTTCCTGTTCTGTCTGGTTGCTCTTTGCACCCGTATCAAGGAACCACGCTGTCTCCACTGGCGGACAATGTAAACATTTTGTTTCTACTTGCAAGCTGTGCGGGGAGAGGGTAGAGCCCGTTCGCTTTTCTGCTCAGTGTCAATCACTTGCGGTGATTAGAAGTAATTACACAGCAGAAAATGAGCAACTTTGATTGTGGATCATCTCCGAACGTTTGTTTATCCGAGAAATAGAACGATTCTGAACTGGCAGGAGAGGAAGAAATAGACACTGGACATTCTTCCTACAGGTAAATATAAATGATTTCGATTGGGTGCAGCCTGTTTGGTGTTGCGAGTTCGTCTTCACACACACATCCTGTCGGAAGTTTAATGCAACACGGGCGGACATTTCTTTCCTGCGATCGGGCAGCAGTTGACGTCTGAGCCCCAACTTACCCTCGTGGAGAGAATGCAAGAGAAACGCTCACTCAGTGACAGTCATCACCACGGCCCTGAGCTGCGACGCTGATGACAGTCCAAGGCGGAAGGAAGGGTTAAAAAATGAGCCATTGTTTCTCCCTCATCCCAGAGAGAGGGAGAGGGACAGCATACACACGTGGCGTCATTCCCACGCAGACAGATGCCATGCAAACCATCCACTCCACGGCGATTCTTTGTCACTTGTATCTCTCTGAGATTATTCACAATCGGTGACACATGTCTAGACATTGAGGAAATGTATCTGTGTGGTGATGCTGTCTCCCATATGCTGAATGTCCTGCCATTCATGTGTGAACCAGTAATGAATAATTCGCCTGGTCACGCGTCAGCATAGCGGAGGTTCGACTCCTACCTGCTCGAGAACAATGCAGGAATTTATTTCACTTACAAACCAATCGTGCTCTTTGTTCTGAAGTCAAATCGACGTTTAAATTTCTGATCTGCAGGGATCTTCTGTCAATGTACCCGAGAACATCAGAGACAACATCCCTACTGCATCACAGAAGGGTAACTGAAACTGTCCCACACATTTCCATTTCCATAACTCACTTTCCCAATCACTGCGATTCCTGGGAATGGCAAGGTTACAATATGAATAGCCAAGTCGCAGATTTGAAAATCTTTCGAAACCTTTTGGCTTGCGGTATCAAAGGAGAATTAAGGGTGAACTGGTTGATTGAGCAGGGATTATCGAAGCAAGATCGGCTTATTTAAAAGGGTGGAACATTGCCTCTGATTTTCTCAAGGACATTAATTGAACCAAGGATTTGAACGAACTCTCGTCACTGATGCTTTCCTTTTGTTGATACCTCTTTTAAAGGAAAAATGAGCACTTTTCATTCCCTGGCCGTGATTCGACCCTGTACCCCATCGGTCAAAGCGGTGAATCTTAACCACTTGACCATCAGGAAAGACTTCAGCTGCCGGTTGCCTGGATGGCATGTTAACCCTCAAACTCCTTTTAATTATTTTGCCAGCAACAACCGCTTGATTGTCCTCATCCCACATTCCGTCCCTTGGCCTTGTATGATTTAACATTGCAAAATCACATCTGAATACCTCTGAAGGTAATGTGGTCTCCTGCTTCTCCGACTCTGACACACAGTGGGCTCACAGATTCA
>NW_025211611.1:0-1386 GCF_004010195.1 Chiloscyllium plagiosum
AAACTTAAGAAGGAAATGTGTCCAATGAGCTCCCAGAGCGTAAGTTGGTATTTTAAGTGTGCTAATAATGTTTACCTCTCAGTTAACCTGCTTTGCAGGTTTATTCCCTGTCCTTGCTAAACCTGGTAGCTACAGGAGATGAGGACATTCTTGGGAGACAACAAATATCTCCCAGCAAGTTAAGAAGACTAGGAGTGCCTCATCCCAATTTTCTTTTTTTTTTAATTTTTTTTCCTCTTTCTTCTTCTCAGCCATGTTTTCTTCCTATCAGATTGTGTCCTTGCCCCCTTGTCTGGTATTGGGACTTCCTGGATATTCTCGGCATGAATGGATAGCGTTCCTTTCAGACTGTATAGAGACCCTGTTGAATTTAGAAGGAGAACACTTTCAAGTTAAAACCCAGATTTCCAGGTTTTCCATGTGTTACAGCATTCCTCAAATCCCTGTTCCCAGCATGTCAATACATAAAATCAAAATTAAAAGAAAATGCCTTTCTCAACATTTATCTTGCATTTTGGTGAAAATATTGAATGTAACTGTTCTGAGTTTTAGATGTGGTACTTGACTGAAGTTGTCATGATTTGGAGATGCCGGTGTTGGACACATACACTTTGTCACACTCACAACCCCCAACCCAGACAGACACACACAGACAGACAAAGACACACATGCCCACATATATTTTGTAGGGTGAATTTGTACTTTCAGGGTTATGTTGTACTTTGTTCAAAAACTGCATGCATTCATGTAGAACTCCGTTATTTCAATTTTTAGATTAGAATCAATCTAAACATCATGGCATAGACAGAGAACACAGGGGGCTAATACCTTCAACATATTGTCTAGCTATCACCATTGTTAACAGCTAACCTAAGAATGCAACGCTTTTAAAAAAAGGTTTTGTGATTTACACATGAAAGAAGTGAAGCTATCATTGTATTCAAACAGATGAAAGACTTAACAGACAATCAATTTTTCAATGTATAATTTCAGTTACATCACACTAAATTTTTGCTATAAATTCTATGTGTTAAGATTGAGTCCTCCACTATCAGCTGATGAAGGAGCGACGCTCCGAAAGCTAGTGTGCTTCCAATTAAACCTGTTGGACTGTAACCTGGTGTTGTGTGATTTTTAACTTTGGCTGAAGTTGTCATGCTTTTTAATGGATGGTGGGTGGTTGTACACAAGGAAATGCAAAACAGAGACTTGTTTTTACTGGACTCGCTAGGATGCACCTCGTCAGCTTAAGTAAGCTGCCCACCCTCTTGAGATTCATACCACTGAGAAGGGGATATCCTTGTTTTTTGGAAAAGTCAATGTTTTTTCAGCAGTTACATGTATCAGTAAAACAGGGTCCTTCTGCTTTCATAATTAGCTTAGTTG
>NW_025211611.1:6943-11165 GCF_004010195.1 Chiloscyllium plagiosum
GGTGAATTTAAGGTCAGGGTGGAATGTGTTGGTGAAGTTGGTGAATTGCTCAACCTCCTCGCGGGAGCACGAGGTGGCGCCAATGCAGTCATCAATGTAGCGGAGGAAGAGGTGGGGAGTGGTGCCGGTGTAATTACGGAAGATCAACTGCTCTACGTAGCCAACAAAGAGACAGGCATAGCTGGGGCCCATACGTGTGCCCATGGCTACCCCTTTGGTTTGGAGGAAGTGGGAGGATTCAAAGGAGAAATTGTTAAGGGTGAGGACCAGTTCAGCCCAACGAATGAGAGTGTCGGTGGAAGGGTACTGTTGGGGACGTATGGAGAGGAAAAAACGGAGGGCTTGGAGGCCCTGGTCATGGCGGATGGAGGTGTAGAGGGATTGGATATCCATGGTGAAGATGAGGCGTTGGGGGCCGGGGAAAATGGAAGCTTGGAGGAGGTGGAGGGCGTGGGTGGTGTCTCGAACATATGTGGAGAGTTCCTGGACTAGGGGGGAAAACATACTTCACCAAAGAGGAGACAAGCAATCTGCCAGAATTGGTGGGGAACACAGAGGGGAAAACTCATGTAAATCTGTTCCGAAATGGTGCTGGACAAATTGATGGGATGGAACATCAACCAATCATCAAGGCCTGATAATCTACTGAAGGAGGTGAACAGCTTACACAGATTGGAGGGGAGCTAACGTAACCTCACTGTTTAAAAATGGCAAGAGAGAGAAAAGAGGCAATGATAGACCTGTGACTGGGACACTGGTAATGGGGAAGATGTGAGAGTCCATATCAGGATTTTACACCAGAGCACTTCGAAAGACAATGGCAGAACCAGACACATTCAATTTACATTATAAAAGGCTTCATAAACTGAGATGAAGGTTTTGAGGACATAACCATGACTGTTACTGGGGGAACCAGTTACTGGGTGTGATTTATCTCAGGATATTTTTGACAAAGTTCCATATAAGAGATTAATGTGTCAAATTAAGGTACATGGGATTCAGGGGAGTGTACTGAGGTCGTTAAAAACCTTTGCTGTGCAGACAGGAAACAAAAAGTAGGAATAAGTGGCAGGAAGTGACGAGAGGACCACAGGGCTCAGTACAAGGCCCTCAACCATCAGACACCCATCACTTAGATGAAGGAACTCACTGTAATATCCCCAAATTTGCAGATGACACTGTGATCCAGTGATCCATGGGCCGAAAATTAGCCCATTCCACATGGACCCCAAATTAGGAGAAAGTGAGGACTGCAGATGCTGGAGACCAGAGTTGAAAAATGTGGTGCTGGAAAGATAAAGCAGGCCAGGCAGCATCCGAGGAGCAGGAGAATCGACGTTTCAGGGATAAGCCCTTCTTCAGGAATTCCACATTCTTCAAGACAGAACATTAGCCCACTCCACATTGACCCCCAGCTAGAGAAATCTGGCAAGACAGAAAATAAGCCCATTCCCAGGGCAGGGTTGGCTGAGAGCAGGGACCCAGGGCAGGGTCGGCCCAGAGCAGGGACCCAGGGCAGGGTCGGCCCAGAGCAGGGACCCAGGGCAGGGTCGGCTGAGAGCAGGGACCCAGGGCAGGGTCGGCTGGGAGCAGGGACCCAGGGCAGGGTCGGCCCAGAGCAGGGACGCAGGGCAGGGTCGGCTGAGAGCAGGGACCCAGGGCAGGGTCGGCCGAGAGCAGGGACCCAGGGCAGGGTCGGCTGGGAGCAGGGACCCAGGGCAGGGTCGGCCCAGAGCAGGGACGCAGGGCAGGGTCGGCTGAGAGCAGGGACCCAGGGCAGGGTCGGCCGAGAGCAGGGACCCAGGGCAGGGTCGGCCGAGAGCAGGGACCCAGGGCGGGGTCAGCTGAGAGCAGGGACCCAGGGCAGGGTCGGCCCAGAGCAGGGACCCAGGGCAGGGTCGGCCCAGAGCAGGGACCCAGGACAGGGTCGGCCCAGAGCAGGGACCCAGGGCAGGGTCGGCCGAGAGCAGGAACCCAGGGCAGGGTCGGCCGAGGGCAGGGACCCAGGGCAGGGTCGGCCGAGAGCAGGGACCCAGGGCAGGGTCGGCCCAGAGCAGGGACCCAGGGCAGGGTTGGTCGAGAGCAGGGACCCAGGGCAGGGTCAGCCAAGAGCAGAGACCCAGGGCAGGGTCGGCTGAGGCAGGGACCCAGGGCGGGGTCGGCTGAGGCAGGGACCCAGGGCAGGGTCGGCCCAGAGCAGGGACCCAGGGCTGGGTCAGCCGAGAGCAGAGACCCAGGGCGGGGTCGGCTGAGGCAGGGACCCAGGGCGGGGTCGGCTGAGGCAGGGACCCAGGGCAGGGTCGGCCGAGGGCAGGGACCCAGGGCGGGGTCGGCTGAGGCAGGGACCCAGGGCGGGGTCGGCCCAGAGCAGAGACCCAGGGCAGGGTCGGCTGAGGCAGGGACCCAGGGCTGGGTCAGCCGAGGGCAGGGACCCAGGGCAGGGTCGGCTGAGGCAGGGACCCAGGGCAGGGTCGGCTGAGGCTGGGACCCAGGGCGGGGTCGGCTGAGGCTGGGACCCAGGGCAGGGTCGGCTGAGGCTGGGACCCAGGGCGGGGTCGGCTGAGAGCAGAGTGAGAGAGAACCAGGACAATGTCAGAGGAGAGTCCAAAGGCCAAGCCCAAAACGGGATCTTTGTGAGTTAGATCCTTTCTCAGACAGATAGGGCTCGATTGAGAATAAATACTGTCAGAATTTGGAATATGGTCACATGTTTTTAATCAGGAATATTTTGTTAATAAAATCAAGTTGACCTATAAACTGAATCGGTGTCCCTCAAGGACAGGAGCATTCTGGGTGAATTGTTTTTAATGTGTGAATTGGTTAAAATGCTGAAAGCACAGACCCCAACACAGCGCTGTGTGGGATGGTGAGCGGTGAAGATGATGCAGAGATATCGCTGTGTCAGGAGGAATGCCTGACTGACTACATCAATCCTTAGCAGCTGCTGTATAATGTGGCTAAATGTGAGGCTGTCAAACCAGGAAAGCAGATGTGTCTATGCAGAGTGATATTTTGGGAGGTGGGGAGGTACAACATGCCCAGTGGTCAGGAAGCTAAGCATGCGGCTGCATCAGCCAGGGAAGAAGGCATATGGCTATGTTGGCCTTGAGGTTAACAGGACACGAGTACAGGAGCAGGGGTGTCTTGCTGCAGTTACACTGGGCCTTCAGGGTGAGTGCACAGCTGGATTATTTTGCACAGTTTTGGTCTCTTTATCCCTCCCAATGGAAGGAGTGCAACTGTTTGTTGCATGGCATTGATTCCCAGGATGTCAGGACTGGTTTATGAAGAGACACTGGATCAGTTAGGACTGTATTCCCTGGAGTTTAGAAATATGAGGGGTGCAATCTGTTAGAAATGTGTAAAATTCCGACAGGACTGGACAGTGGAATTGCAGGAAGGATGTTCCTGATGACTGGGGAGTTCAGAACTGGAGGGCCGGGGGGAGGGGGGGGGGGAGGGGGAGAGGGGTCACCACTGCCACAGAAAGCAGTCGAGGAAAACATTGTAGTATTTCGGGAAGGATATGGGGCTAAAGGACATGGGGGAAAAGCAGGAACAGGCTATTGAGTTGGATGATCAGCCATGCAAGGGCTGAATGGCCTCCTCTTGCTTCCATTTCTTCCTTTACAACAATGGCTCCAGGAATGGGAAAGCTGCCGTCTGCAGCCCCCACTTTCTCCCAGTGTAATGGGGATATGTAACCTGAGGCAGTTATGGGGACAGCAACTGCCCCAGCCCTTGGGAGGGTAACTGAGACATGCCATAGCACCATTTCCAAAAGGGAAGGGGGAGGGGTGGTGGGTACATCAGGAACGTGTCACCAAGCAGAGGGAACATTCCGGAACAGCCCCAGGTTGAACTCGGAGATGAATAGCCACCCACAGCCAGTGGATGTGGACGATGCTGCCTGAGGGGGTATGAATGTGGAGGGCTTGCAGTGAGGGATAGGAAGACTGGGAGTGGACTGTGCACAGGGGCGTTATTAAAGGGTAAGGAACATTTGTGCTGCTGTCACAGGTGAATACTGGGCTGTGACAGTCTGACTGAGCTCAGAATTCACAGTTAAAAAGCTTCCTGTTTGGTTGTGAGCACAAGTTCATTTCCTGCCCCTTCAGAGTGTTTACCAGCTGTCAATGACAAAGCAGAGGGAACTCTGTGTGTGAGGTGTGTGAGAGTGTGTGTGTGTGGGTGTGTGTGTGCATTGAGTGTGCGTGAGTGT